>NW_027113948.1:94935-96160 GCF_000696795.3 Halyomorpha halys
GTTTAAAAAATAACGTATTTCTTTTAGACAAAGAAAACTGGTTAGCTTGCTTTTTGGATAAACAAAACAATGAATATTAAAATGATACATAAAATAAAACATATTAAAAACCCTTTATACATCAAAATATATTATTTACTCAAAAAGAGCATATTACAATATATATATATATATAATAGGGGGGGGGAAGAAATTATGTATATATTAACTTATACTTTTATAATATATATATAGTTTATACACGGATATAAATAAAGTTAAAAGAATGGATTCAATAAATATAATATGATGAAGCAAAGTCAATATACAAAATAAATAGAGGTGTGAAAATTATACAATAGAAACATTAATAATAAAGTAATTAATGTAAGTAATCTTAAGTTGGAAGTAACATATGAATATAAAGTAAAGATAAAATATATAAATATCTAAGAAAAGGAATGGATAGTAAATATAAAGTATAAAGCAATAAAAGGGGGAGAATTTAAAATATAAAAACAGATAAAAGATATGACAGGAAAGTGAGCTTCTGAAATGAAGAGCATTGAGAAAAGAAGAATTATGGGGATTTTATAAGGCTTAAGATTTGTCGGTATGACATGGAGATGCAGTCTTTATCAACTGCATGCATTCATATGTTACTTCCAGTAAATAACTATTGTATTTAGAAAGAGATAAGAATGAGAAAAAGAAATAAGAAAAGGAACCACTTCTTATTTTGTTTAACAGTTTCTTTTTATTATTTGAATCTAATTATTATTTGAACTGTAGTTCTGGGTACTTAATACCCTTAGTACACTTAATTTTATGACTTTATTTTTCATTTTTATACAGTTTTGGAGATATCTTTCCAGATAAACACTTAAATACTTTGATCACTCATTTTCCTTTTTAAAGTATCTAACAGATGTCACCCTTAACAATAGTTGGAAGAAACTGAAGAAATAACATTAACATGTTTGAAAAAGTTAAAAAGATTGAGATTCATTGAAGTATTTTTGTAGTGAATACGTGGAATATTCCCTAATACTGGATGCGATGGCTTCTGAAAGAACCCTAACGGAATTCACATTTATTTCAGACCATCAAACACATTTACTTTTCATATATAAGAAGATGGTCAGGGTTGGGGTCAAAAGTGAAACAAAAATAGTTTACAACTATTTATTTTCCAACGTTTCGCCCCACTTTGCAGGACTTCATCAGGGCTGTCCAAATGAATAAG
>NW_027113948.1:96990-102272 GCF_000696795.3 Halyomorpha halys
TCATTTGGACAGCCCTGATGAAGTCCTGCAAAGTGGGGCGAAACCTTGGAAAATAAATAGTTGTAAACTATTTTTGTTTCACTTTTGAACCCTGAATAAATAGTTGTAAACTATTTTTGTTTCACTTTTGACCGCAACCCTGACCATCTTCTTATATATCAATTTTTACGGTCAACTATATATACATATATACATTTACTTTTCATTCATCTCTTTGTAAAATTAATTCATTCAATAGGTTTATTTTATATTTTTAACAGATTTATTTGAAAAAAATTCAATTTGTTTTTAAGTGACGTAACTCCTAATTCTTTTTCACCTTAAATGGGTCCTAGTATGAACTTGTTAGTGACCTACCCTTGAAACGTCTCAAAACGGGTGACCTACTACAGGGACTGCCTGTGTATGTATACATTCTTGATTGTCTATCATTTGTTAATCCAATAATCCCATGATACCTAAAAAAAAAATTTTTACTGGTCTAAGTGTGAGAAGTGAAGGGGAAGAGAGGGTTGATTTACATGGAATTATATCTGTTTCTATATTAACATCATTAACAGTTTTTCTTGCAATTATTTGTAGTACAATCTTCAGGTATGCAGTTTTATTTACTCTTATACAGCACATATAAATATACATTTATTTAGTGCAAGACTATGTATACATACATAGTTGAAAAAGTATGAACTCTACTAAGTTGTGAATATTATATTATTTATCATATTTTTACAGGATTTGGCCTTCCAGTGATAGCAAAAATCAACTTTTTATTTAATCCAACACATATCCTCCAGATTAATAGTTCAACGGAACCAAGTTTAAACGTTCTTCCATTGACTCCAAAAAATGTACATGAGATGCTTGAATTTTCAATTCTACATAATTCATTTCCATTATTTGATAATGATTTTCGAATAGCAGATAATTATTCATTAATATCATTACCTGCTCAAAAACTGAAAAATGCTGTGTAAGTACTGTCACAATATATTTTAATTTATGTCATTATACATTTTTGTTAAGTTATAGTATTTTTGGAAAACAATTTTTATGTATTCAGTATTTCATTGGAAGTTCAGAATCTGTCATGAATATTTAAAAATAATGTTTCCACTTATATTTTGTTGAATTCGGATATAAAAAACTTTACTCTGGGACTAGGTCCCTTAAGAATAATAAAAGTATGCAAAACAAAAATAATATTTCTGGTCAAATGACCATTTACAGTAAATAAATAAGTATTTACTATATTACTACATTATCTGTAGTAAGTAACCCCTTCTCCCTTTTACATGCCTTTTTCTGGATTTGAAAGGTGTCCTATTTTTGTTAAGTTTTTTATAAAAGCTTCTAACCTTGTTCAGGTTTCTTTGCTCCTCTATCTCCACCTGTCACTTGCATTCCCAATCTTCTTCTTTTGTCAATGAAATTTCTCTTCTTGCTTTTTTCTTTCTCTATATTCTCATGATACCAATCAAAAGCGCTTCTTTTGCACTATATTCTTGTATACCTTATTTTTAGTATCCGTTATCCTGGTGTATTCTTCATCAAAACAACATGGTTTTGTGCTCACTCTTCTACCTCCAATGTATCCTCAGCATCTCTTGTGATTGTTGTCAAGCTTTTGTTGTATCATTTCTGGACAGAATTTTCACATGTCACTAGAAAGTTATGGAAGTTTATGAATCCTCTTACCAGGGAACATAGTACTCTATCTCCTACCATATCCTTGGATATGGCAAAATTGATTATTCACCGTTCATTCTCATTGGTATCGTATTGCTGACTGTATTATCAAATGGTTGCGTTGAAGACTGTTTCTTTACTAATCTTTGTATTGAAATCCCCCAGATTAAAATGAAAAAATTACTTTATTCAAGGATAAAAGTATAATTACGTAGTTTAGACTATGATTATTTGTTTGGCCAAATATTTACAAAAGGATGGTATTTAAACCACAATTACAATTTTATTGTAATAATTAGTGTTATAGTTATACATATTGTTTATATTGTTATGGTGGTTTGATTATGCAGTAGGTGAAGGAAAAGGTATTGTTTTAAGGAAAGAGCGTAGGAGGATTGACAAATAGAAATGGGGAGAGAATTTCTAAAGGAGGTTGCAAGAATGTTGAAGGATTAGCTGAAGGAAGGGGTTCTATAAGAGGGTGTATATAAATTAATCGATTGGGATGTAGTATTTGATGAATGGACAGATGTACATAAACTGAGGAGATCAAGGATGTAATAATAATAATATTCTTTATTTGTTCTGGGATCCCTTTAATATTAGAGGTGTCAAAATTAGGCTTTAGAGCCTTAGATTAAAATACAAAATAAAAATGAAATCATAAAATATAATGAATTTGAAAAGATAAAAATGAACAACAATAATTAACCAAATATGCAAAATAAGATTAGAACAAATAAAATAAAACCATATCTCATATCATAAAACATTAGGTCACTAACTTCTGATTATAAATAAAAAGAAAAAAAATGATAAAAAATCAAATACAATTAAACTGAAAATAATAAACGAAAAGGTACAATATCTGTTAATATGCATATTTACAAGTATAAACAAAAATTTGAAACATTAAATATGTAAACCTTATTTGAAACTTTTAATTGTTATTCTTCCGGAATTAGGTGAACAGAACCGTGTCAAATTTTTTTGGAGAAATCTAGGAGGATGAGGATAATTAGGTTTTGGTGTTCAATGGCAGTTGGGAGGTCATGGGTTATTTTAAGGAGAGCGGATTATGTTGAATAGCCTGGTCGAAAGCCGTATTGAAGGGGATTGATGAGGGAACGTTCTTCTAGGAAGTTTGAGGGTTGGTTTTGAACAAGGCATTCTAGTGGTTTTGAAAGGTTAGAGAGGAGAGAAATAGGGTGAAAGCCATTAGGTGAAGAAGGATTTTGGATTTTATTTAATGGTCGAACTAAAGCAGTTATCCAATGAGAAGGAAATGTGGCATTTTGAAAGGAAAAATTGTATATATGATGAAGTACAGGAATAAAGACTGGGAGATAGGATTCAATCAATTTTACAGGAATGTTGTCCAGTCCATGATCGTTGGTATGGGATCTTAGAATGGTGGCTAGTAGTTCTTTCATATGATACGTGAGGAAAAAAGAAGTTTTCAGGATTGATATTAAATTTGTGACCAGGTTTAAAATACAAATTTTGGCCAATATAGATAAAATTAAATTGATAGAATTAAATAGATATGGCTTGATTTAATTGAGCCAAAGTGAATTGAAATGAATTGATTAATTGATTGATTACTCAAAACTTTTCATATAGGCCACAGTCATTATTGCTAATGAAATTCTCAATCAAAAACTAATGTGGCAAGAAGATGGTAGGGGCTGTGGTTAGTAATGATAAACAATAATTAGTAATACCTATTTTTTGAGCCTTGGTTTGAGTCTGAGTTTCAGGCCTTCATCAGGGCTGAATACAAAAAATGAGATTAGCTATATTATCTCTTATATTATGTAAATAGCTATCTTGTTCTGTTCTGGCCGAATCCATCTCATCCTTCACCCCTAAGTTGTTCATTAATGTTTTTATTAGTGCATATTATCACATATTCCATTATCTTTATCTCTTCTTCTTACTGCAAAAATTCTCTGGGGATTGTGTGAACTGTCTCTTAGTTCTTCAGGAGATAGACCATGGTGCTCTGAGAACTAAATCTTTGTTATAAATAACTAATTGTTGAGTGCAAGTGCTGAGTAAATGGTTAAATAGTTAAATAAGTAATGAAAGAAATATTTATTGTGAATTGTTTGGAGAAAATAGGGAACATGGTTGTTCAGTAAGTAAAACACTGTGCTCCTATTTCTCAGAGCTGAGCTGTTCTGGTCAGAAATCATGCTCTACCTTTAAAATTTTCCCCAAATTAAATGGTACCAATTTTATAGAGGCTGGGTGTGCAGCAGGAGGGTCTCCCAACACCATGGCTCCTAAAACAGAATAAAGCATTATTTGGTACAGTCTGACTTGAACTCAGTCCTGAAGAATAGGAGTTTTTCAATCAAGAAAATTTGTATGATTTATTTGAACCCTGTTTTAATAATTTCTTTAACCATTATATTTATTATGGTCTGTTAGTCAATGGGTGAAACTCACAAAAAAATAGGCATGGGAGTGACAATCACACCCTACGAAAAAACCACGTCAAGAAACGCGCGATGTATTATGAAATACATCGTCGAGAACTTAGACCTCCATGGTCTGTTGTCCATTTAATAATAATAATTATTATTATTATTATTATTATTATTATATTTTATATATCAGATACCTTGGAAATGTATTTTTTTCTATTTGTAGTCATATTTAAAAAAAAAATGGCTTCCTTTATACTACTTCTTCATTATTTTATTTAGGTTTATACCGCCCAGAGTTTCAAGAGAAATTAGGGTGATTTCTTATATGATTTTGAATGGACTATCTTCAGAATCTCTTATCATAAGTATGACACTAGAACATAAATCACAGTAAGTATTCATTTATATATTGTGTTTCAGGTTTTATTTGTTCACCTATCTATTTTATAATATTAATTGGGCAATAGAGCAATTTAATTATTTTAAGATTAATGGTGGTGTAATTTAAGAGTGGTCAATTATAAGGTTTTAGCTCTATATAATAAGAAAGAATATATGTAAGAATAAATCCCTAACCATAATTTTAATAAGTATTGTTTTATACTTTTTCTGACATCATATCCCTTTGTAAACCATCTGATACTCTATCCTCAGGCAGAAAATTGTATTTGTGAACCTGTAATTATTCCATGGAAAAATGGAAAGATCATATCCAAGAAGGAACCATATAAAAGTCACAAAATTTACCAAATTTTGCACATTTTATTTTTAAATGATTATATAAATTATAATATTATCTACCAAGGTTAGATTTTTAGGATTATATTCCCGTAATTTAACTCAGTTAATTATTATACATGTATTATGGATTCGAGTGCTTAAAACAAAAAAATCACATCATTTAGAACTAGCACTGAGCATTCATCATGCATAAAAGAAGTCCAGCTGCCACAAAGGAAAAATCCTTGAATATTGAAAGAGCTCTCAACTTCCTCCTTAATAGCTATTCACACTTACAGTGAACTGTTAGGGATAAGAAAATCAAATAATGCAGATGAGAAAAAATATTTTTTGAGGTTTACGAACTATCAAAAACTTAAATAAAACAATAAGAAAAATAAAGATAATGTTGAATTAATATTCATTTATTTTATATATATT
>NW_027113948.1:102332-112389 GCF_000696795.3 Halyomorpha halys
TAATATAATAATTTTACTCTATTTTTAATAATTATACTCTCTATTCCTTGACCACACCCCTGACCATCTCCTTCATATTCAGTTATGGTCAATTATTTATACATATAATATGATCCAAAAAGCATGGGGTTTAAAAAAAGATATATATTCTACTCCTCTTCACTACAGTACCAGCCTTACTAGCCACAGACTCACTGCTCAGTCTCTATCACAGCTCCCTGGAACAATTCACTATCAACACCAGAGTTCTGTTCACACCACTCATAGCACCAAATATTAGACTATATTAAAATAAGAATTCAGACATAATAAAATATTGCTAATTTGAACCTTAAACATCACTATATTAATACCCAAATGGTATAAGATTTCATTTTAAACTCTCATTTAAAAAAAAATAATAAAATTCCTTTTAATGTAGTTTGTCAGTAATAGTTGAATTGAGTGAGTTGGTTCCCTTTTATTTTGAGAAACAGTAAGAAAAAAAGTGATGAAAACTTAACTAGAAAATTGAATATAATAAAATTTGTTGTACTAGAAAATAAATCCTGAAGCTGTGAGAGATCTCTGCAATTTCATTTTTTTTATTTAAAGAAAAGGAAAATATTGAAGTTTAAAATACAATTTTTTTTTGGAAAGTCTCTCTCTCTCTCTCATCTATCTTTGACATTTGTGTCTAATCATGTGTTTTTTTTTTTCAGTTTCATGGTGTCATGAATCTTTTATTTATTTTTTCCCTCTTTTGCAGGAAGGAAATACGATATTATAATAGGAATAAAGTTGTAGCTATTTGTACTCCTTATTGTAAAAGAAGTTTTATGCAATGTGTTGGTTATGGTAAGTTTTCATTCTTATTCTTACAGGTAGTTTAGTTATAATCTTTATTTTCCTTTTATTGAATATACAATTGATACTTTGTTATGCTAAATAGAATAAAATTGATAAAATATTATATAAGTAATTGTATACTACTATAACAATTTTATACTATAAAATATTATTAATTCTGATCTTATCAAAATATTAAATGGCTTATAACAGTTAACAAATGTCTACCTTTTTTAAATTAATTTAATAATTAAATTAAATATACGGCTGATTGGTTTGCCACTGCTATGTATTGACACCAGCCAGTATCAATCCTGTTTTCATAAAGATGCAAAATATAAGTTATATATATAAACAGAGAAAAAAATGTGAGTTCAAAAAGTATCGACAGTGTATGTCCTGTATCATCATTATAAAATATTTTTTATCTAGAAGATGATTATGTTCAATGATGTATTGTGTATTTAATTTGTTTGTTTAGGTATTATATTAGAAAGAGCAGGTGATAAAATAACCTTTCAAACACCGTTAAAAGAAGATATTTTCTTAAATGAAACTGATTTGGATATATTTGTATTGGAATTGGGTCTGCGAAATTCTTCATGGGATGGAATTAGTTTATCATATCCAGATGATAAGGAGTATGAAAAAGTAGTTCTTCTTAGAAATAATTTGGGCAATTTTGATTTTTTATTTTAATTAACTTTTTTATTCAGCTTTGTAAATTGTGAAGCGATTCATATTGAATCTATTATTCTGTGATATAAAAAACCTGTTATTTTAGAACAGACTAGATATTTAATGTATTTGATTAAAAACTAATTGGTTTTATTTTCTAATTTAGTTGATACATCATATAAATCCAAGAATTTTCTATTAGTTAGCATCTTGATTAAGTTCCTTATATTTATTGAAACACCCATGTTTATAAACTTAGGCTTGAATATTTAGAAAATAATTTAATAACTTTGTGATAATAGTAATTGTTTTTTCTTCCATTATTACCATTATTTTAAAAAAATGTATTCAAGAATAAATCTTAATTCTTAAACAGATGTTTTTATACTTATTTTTAATAAAATATTTATTTAAAGTGTTTTTATTTACATGAATAAGTTTTTATATTATTCCAAAACAAAAGTCCTAAGTCTCTCTAACCTTAAAGACCTCTTTGTAAGGTAAAAACTTGAAACTGAAAAACTATTTCAGGACATACAGATGTCCATCAGCCCTGAAATTGAAGGTAATTGACTATACCACAAAATAGTGTAGTTTATAATTAATATTTTCATTATAAACAATTTATCATAGTTTTTTTTTTTTAGTGGAATTCATTTCTACTATTAAATATAGATCAAAATGATTAAGGAAAAACCATTTGGACCACATCAAACCCAAATATTTTTTATTTAGAAACTGTATAATAGTTTTTTAAAAACGTTTTTAAAAAATTGTATAACTGTTTTATTTTTTTTTTTTAAATAACATTTATTAGGTAAAAATAGTTGATATATTTTTTTTGGGTTAGCATTAATTTTTATGGCTTTATTTATAATATTATTTTAATTTAATGGGGCCAACACTATCTACTAATATAGCTGGAATATTTATGAATGAATTGCTATCAAACAAAAAGAAACAAAAAAAATCATGTTTAAAGTATGTTGGTGATATTTTGTGTGTAGTTGATGAAGATATACACACAATAACAGTCTAAGCTATGAGATATAACACAATTTATAACAGTCTAAGCTATTATAAAAAAATGATAAAATCTGTACCAGTTGTAGCGACACACTATTATAATAAGAAGATCAAATCCACAAAGCAAGAAAGTAAAAGGTGTCAGAGATGTCATCCTAGCCTAAAGTTACATACAGACTGATTTTATACTATAACTTTGCACGTGGGGAAACTGTGGATCAGTTTTAAGGGAAATGCCTGTGTTTGGAGAGAATTGCCCTTTCTTTTAAATGATATTGAGATGGTACCAGGAGTTTTGAAGAGGAAATTCTGAACTTGAAGACGCTTTAAGATCAGGTCTTCAGCTTTAGCAGTGACTGAAGAAAACATTAATGCTGTTCAGAAATTCCTTGAAGCAGGATGGGGAGTAAACTACCACCAGATAGGTGTATACCGGAATACCTTTGTAATAATGCACCAGTAGTTCGTAGGAATCTGTGAAATCATCTACAAGTCATGAAGCTTTGTACTCTTTGAGTTGCTCAAAGGTTAATTGAAGCGAGTTGTGTCTCATGGTGTAGTGACATGCTGATGAAGTTTAAAAATGGAAAAGCCTCAATGTAAATAGTCTAATGACAGGTGATGCCCCAACTAAGACTCAGATCAAAGTATAGGTGTTTGAAGATGAGGATAACCTCATGAATGTCTGGAAATCCAGATCTGTTAAGAAGGAAGAGAATGGTAGTAATATTTTTTAGTGAGGGGGCGTTGTGGAGTTGTTTGTGCTAGAAGTTCAGAAGACTGTCTCAGGCAATTGGTACCTGAAAAATATCTCCCAGAAGTGGTGCAAGTTTTCCTAAAACCTCCACCGAACTCAAGAATGAGTTCATGGTTCATTCAACCCAATATTGCTCTGGTACATCATTCCAAAGTTTGCACAGAATATATAGCCAACCCTGAAATAAAACTTAAGAGTTCCAGATCTAGCTCCCTGCAACTTCGAGTCTTTCCTTCTGTTGGAAAACAGGCTGAAAGGGAGGCATTTCACAAGTAATGAGGACCTTTTGATGGCTTGGGATGTCTATTGTACTCAAATCACAGAAGAAACATGACAGGGTTACATTTTGTTGTGTAGTATAATAAGTTTTGTAATCCTATAAGTAGTTTTAAAGATATGGAGTACCAAATTAAAAGATTATGTTTTTCTTAAATATAATGAACTACAAGTACTGTGCTCCTTAAATACTTCTATATTTACTTTTAAGGATACTTACTGTACCCATTATATAATCTAGGTTAAAATTGAATCATTTAATGACAGCAAACAACGTGAATTTTTTTTTACTTAGGAACTTGAAGATTAATTATTTGTAACTTCTAAAACAACCGCCTATTTTTTCTCCCCATTACCATGATTATCAGATTCATCAATTTTGACTCTAAAATGTGTATAGTTTTCATTAAAGCAATAAAAAATTACATCCCAGCCAAACTCCAATAATTGCTGCCGGGTCTACAGAGACAAGTGAGGACAGGCGTTATCGTGATGGAAAACTATGCCTTTCCGATTAGCTAATGCTGAACGCTGTTGCTCAACCGCTTCCTTTAATTAATGATTGGAGAAGATTGTCGAGGGGTGCGGTTAGAAAAGAAAAACATAAATAAACAAAAAAATATGTATTTGTTTATTTATGTTTTTCTTTGCTGACCGCACCCCCCGACAATCTTCTCCAATCAGTAATATACGGTCAACTATCTACACCTCATTATGCTGCCTTTAATTGTTCCAACTGGGCATAGTTATGCGATATTCCGTGTCGTAGAGTGAAGGTTGTCTGTGACCAATGCTTGAATTTGGTCATCATCAACAGTTGAAGGACGACCTGAGCGATTTGCGTCTTTCAAGTCAAAATTTCCTATTTTGAACCGAGCAAACCACTAACGGACGGTGCTTTCTCCTAGGGCATCATCGCCATAAACATAAAATTTTATAAAAATTTGTTAACCGTCTGTTCAGCGGATTTTCCATTTCGGAAATAAAAAATCATTAAATGACGAAAATGAATTTTTTTTCTCTTCCATTTTGAGCAAGCTAATTACCACTTTAAGATAAAGAATCTCGGTTGAAACTGATGCATAACAGCACCTTAAATAATTCTTTTTTAGAGTATGTAAATGTTGTTGAACAAGTAAACATGATTTTATAAACACAGATAGGATTAAATTGAAATGTTGAAAAACGCCACGAACTTATTTTACAACCCAATATAAAACAGCGATACGCATGTGAGTTGATTTTTCCTATAAAATTACTTTTATATATATTATTAAGTCAGTAGTATCAACAATATAAAGAATAGACACATCTATCCTAAAATTAATAAACTAACATAAATAAAATCAATAAAAACTTTGACAATATCTGTTCCATTAAAGCATATAATATTTAATAACAGGCTAATATTAAAAACTGCAATGGTACTAAGGTTAACTTCGATAAATATAATGATCTAAGTAAAAATACCGACGGGATTGAAAACAACTAATTATAGATTCCCAACATCAAAAATTTATTTCCACTAACTAGTTGAGACTTAACCTAATTGCAGGCTTGGAAGAACATTAGGATGTCATTTATAGTTCTGATTACCACATAAAGGTCACACGAAACTATATTTGTAATTTTATAAAGAATTACAACCATAAAAATTATCATAAAAAGTATCAATTTTGAACCGTCAATTTAATAATGACATAAAAGTTGTTTTTAATAGCGAATCTGAAAAAAAAATCTAATCTAATTGTTATAAAATCAGATACCATCTGTAGAAGTATGTGTTCAGTCCAGGCCCAACTTTAGGAAGTTAGGCCCACTAATGTCAGGAGACATCGAACAATAAGCATTTAATAAGGTTAAGTTAGTTGGATAAGTGGTGAATTGACTGGATGATCAGACGAGGTGGAGAGTCAACCTACCAACTACATACGTATTAGGAAATTCATCGGGCATTTCTTGAGGTGGTTTTTTCGCAGGGTGGGTTCGTCACTCCCACGCCTATTTTTGTGAGTGCCATCCATTGGCTAACGGGCCTCACAAATGCCCGGGGGGAGGTGTCAGTGAGTTTTGCATTGTGCTTGAAAAAAACCCGGGTGGGACCGGAATTTGATCCGACAACCTCTGGATTGGTAGACTGCTACTGCTGCCCACTTAGATAATGTTCATTGGTATACAGGATGGAAAAGAGATTTTATGAAATAACAACACAGTTTACGTACCAAAATAGTGATAGTATTATCTGACCTACTTATAGTGTGTTGGCTCACTACCTCCTTTGAAGTGGTGAGTTCATTCATCGTTATATTTTCGTTGTTAAATTTTGGCTAGTGATATCTCTGGGAGTAAAAAAGTCATCAGGATTCCCTGCATGTCAGAGAATGGTTACAAATGGATCAGAAAATTGTTATTTAGTGTTTATTCAATAAAAAAAAATACATTGAGATAACATCAATATTGCATGTTCATTAAAACCATTAAAGATAAATTATGATAAATCGATCAACGATCAAGTAAAAATAAAATCGTAAAAACTTTACAATTTTTTAGTTGAAATCAACAGACGTAACTTGTTATGTATGGCAGAAAAGAGAAGTAGAGCGTGGAGTAAATTGGATTGGTTATTCTGGGGTCAGTCATAGAAAACAAATAAAGACTACAGAACTGAGTCCCTTTTTTACAGTCATAATTGTACTAGCTAGCAAAATAATCAATTTATGATAAACCTATATTAAGTTTCATAGCATCAATTCGTAGTATCATAACAACTCATATTTAAAAAAAAATTAAAACAGTAACACCAATTGTTACTAGTGCTTTGCGAGGTAAAATAATTATGAACTTAAGACTACTTAAAAAAAAAACGTTGGCTCAATAAAATAGTATAATTCTACTATTTGAGTTTTTTTTTTACCGCACCCGGACCATATTCCATTCATAAAATATCAAAATCTGTGAAACACATTTTGTAAAAATGAAGTTAGTAAATGAATGTAATACCTTTATCAATATTATGTTTGTAATAACTTTTAACAACAATATGGAAAATAGTGATAATTATTATTCCCTTATTGTAGTACGAATAATTATGTTCTAAAACATGATATCTAGTGGAAGATTGCTGATTGACCGTGTGGATCAATATATGAAATTTGGTCCGGGTACGGTCAAATAAAACTCAAATAGTAAATAGGTGTTCTATTTGAGTTTTATTTGACCGCACCCAGAATAAATTCC
Organism: Halyomorpha halys; assembly: GCF_000696795.3. Taxonomy (NCBI): domain Eukaryota; kingdom Metazoa; phylum Arthropoda; class Insecta; order Hemiptera; family Pentatomidae; genus Halyomorpha; species Halyomorpha halys. The sequence continues at coordinate 109,135 of NW_027113948.1, forward strand.
ATTAATGAATCATATATGTTATTGAAAACTTCTGATCTCTGTTTATAAGGCGTTAATGACATTAATGTATATTTAAAAAAAGAAATTTGAAGTACCAACATATTGTTTTTTTTTTTATTAAGAAAAAGTTATTTAGTTGCAGTTATACGAGTCATTTTCCAAACTAGGTGCTATTTAGATATCAACATTTTTTGTAACTTAAGTCGATTGGTTCAATTTTTAATGTCTTCAGGCAATGATCCTTGATAATATTCTGAAGCAGGACAGTTCATATTATAGTTTTTGTGATATAGATTTTTAAAAATAAGTCATTTTAGGGAGTAATATTCACGACTAAGGAGTAATAAAACGAAATAGAGCACCTAATTACTGTATTACTGGTCAAAATAGGAAAATTTTTATCCAGACTGAAGAACGTTTCGACACTGAGGTGTTTTTTCCACCAAAACATTTGTTTTTCGGGTTAGATTAAAGGCAGTACATATTTAAGGAGGGCAAATTCGTAGAATCAGAAGCTCATTTTCAAAATTGTCTATTCTATAACGTATTAAACTTACGCTATTTTACCCATTTGTTAAACTTATACTACTTTTATCATCCTTCCTAGATATGTACATAAATATGTTTATTTGAAAGGAATAGATTTTCAATTGAAATTCTCAGTCATATATGTTATATAAATTTAGTGACATTTAACCTCTGTATCTCTGACCCCCACATAGATTGATAAAATTTACATAATTATTACCAAACTGAAAAGAATTATATAATTCCGTCATATTATCTTCAATCAGGGTGAGATGAACTACAGTGGTACGCTTAAAATTTCAGTTTTGTTTAGAGCCCAGCAAAGAAGTAGAAAAGTTGCTCATTCTGTGCAGGTAGGTTTTTTTAACTTTGACCGCACAACCTGTTGCTTCTAGGTGTTTCAAATAATTTGTTCGAGGTGCAGTATATTATTACTGATAAAATACGTCTAATTTAATTAAATATATGGATCTGTAGACTTGATTTATTGATATAATGTTATGTTTATGACATTTTTTTCTGTTTTTTAAATAGATTTAATATACGTTTGCCATCTAATTACAGTATTTGTTTGGGAATTGATGATTTATGGTACCTACCCTTTTGTTATTTTATTGATTTTGGAACCATGCAACGCTATTGTGATTTTTAAATAGACGGGAACATTTATTCTTTATGTTGATTTTGAATTTGTGTTTAATTCTAAGCAATCATCAAATGTAGTTAAAATATGATTCAAAAACGTTTCTCATGGATGTTTTTCTTATTGTAAATTAAAATTAAACAAAAATGGTTTATGCTCATGTACTTTGTTACTTGTCTTGTTTTTATTTTAACTTCCTAATTAGCTATACCTGTAACGATCCATTTATTTTTATATGGAATTTATTTAATGGATCAAGAAGAAATTTTTTTTGTTTTGCTATTATTATTTTTATTTAGGTACAAAAGTGTTGTTTGATTTATTATCACATGAATATTTTTTCCATCTGCTGATTTCAATTTTTAATTTTTAGTTCATTTTAATTTTAATTAGTTTGATTGAGTCATAACATTTTAATTATTTTTAAAGAATATACTTTCTTTTAATTCATTCTCAGAATCGAAGCAAAACAGTTGTTTATAATGACTTAATGGCTTCATAGCATTTATAGAGGATGAGCCTTGCTTAGAGTTACTTATCTAGGTCCTGTAATGCAGATGCATTTTGATGCTATATACCTACTTTATTGTTAACACAACTGCCTAATGAGGCCAGGTTAACAAAATTAGCTTGAATAATTTTGAGAAAAAATGTGCAAATGATTTTTGTTAATTGTTGGTATCACGTGCTAACAATAAGATTTGGATGAACAAAGTTAAACTTGAATAAATATTTCATAAACAATGGTGGTCGTATTCCATGTTTTTTTTTATTACTTTGTTTCCATCTGAATGCTTTGTTTGTTTTTTCTATAAGTTTCTTTTTTTTATAGGATTGCATATTATAAAAATTCCATTTTTAATATCATATAAAACCGTTTTATGACGTTGATTCCTTTTTTTTTTACTATATTTAATTAATTCTTCATTAATATTTCATCATTCATATTTACAAGCATTTACTGTAGGATAAAAAATAATATCATGATGATAAAGTCAAGAGTAGAATAATGTCATCCAATGGTACTTCTCTTTGAAAATATGAATTTGAAATTGACAGTATTTGAATTTTTTTCAAATAGTTTTACAATCTATTGGTATTATTTACGTAAGCTTCATTCGTTAATAAGAACAAAAGAGCGACTGATTTGTCAAAAATAAAAGAAATTTAAAGAGTGAAATTAATGTAGAAACTTGTTCAATTATAACTTCAAAGCTAAGCTGTTTCTGTTGTATTAAGATTTTTACACAAACTACTTTACACATCATTTTTGGATCAAACATTTTCATAATAAACAACCACTATTCTGTAGAAAACAATCATGAGATTGATTATTGTCCATCTAAATTGGTAATTTTGCCTACTATATGGTGGGCAAAAGATTTTACCTCAACTGCCACGGGTTAGTCTCAGGTCAGAGGATTTGAATTTGACAATTGATTTAGGAAATCCCTGTTCAAGCTGTTATCCACCAAGTTATAACCCACAGGCATGTAACGGGCCCACACATACACACTTACAAAAAAACTGTTCTGTTCTTATGACTCCTTAAGGTCTAAAATCTTTTGGAAAAGCATTTTGAGGCACTTATTCATTTTTGTTACCACTATATTTGATGAGTTCAATTATTTTGACTTCAATTCTGTTCCTAACATACTTATCCCAGTTAATAGTTTTTTTCTGTTTGCTTTCCCATGTTATAATGTTATATATGAGGAGGAGATGGTGGGGGGGAGGGGAGGGATGCGGTCAGTGAAGAACATAAATTAGTAAAGAGGTGTAGATAGTTGACCGTAGATTAATGATTGTAGAAGTTTGTCAGGGGGGTGCGGTCAGCAAAGAACAACATAAATAAACAATACCATATTTATTTATTTTATGCCGACGTTTCGACTTGAGTTTCAGATCTTCATCAGGGGTTATGGCGTAGAAGGTAGGCCTGTAACTGAGTTATTGCATGTATTGAGTTACAGGCCTACCTTCTAGGCCATAACTCCTGATGAAGACCTGAAACTCAGGTCGAAACGTCGGCATAAAATAAATAAATATGGTTTTGTTTATTTATGTTGTTCTTTGCTGACCGC
>NW_027113948.1:112439-118258 GCF_000696795.3 Halyomorpha halys
ATTTTTCTGTTATAAAGGAGGATCTTAGGATTTCTCGTGGTGTGTATAACGAATATAATTTTTTCTTCCTGCCTAGGTAATGAAGTAGTAGTGTAGTTGAGAAAGACAGGATGGTTTCGGCTTTTCCCGAGTTGTCCTCTTATCTGTTCAGAAAATTCATTCATATTTTGTATTTACCTATTGTTTACTATTGCTAGCGATGAGAAATATTTATTGTTTTCAAATAAACGAAATATTTTTTTAAGAATTCGTTATTTAAGCCCTGTATCAGACTATTTGAATGAGAATAAAACCCAGCTAATATTAAATTCTCCATTACATTCTTCGATAACATGGAGAGTTTAATCAAAATCGTTACTCATTTTTGAGAAAATCGATTCTATAAAGTGGCACTTCCCATCAGTAGAGTTTAGGAAACAAGTTGATGTCTCCCTCAGGCATGTGCCCATCTTAAATATGAAATTTCAATTTCGTACGACTTTTCGTTTTTGAGGTAGGGTGACCACACACCGACTATTTCGGAAGAAGAGGGGACTTTTTGGACTCAGGCGACCTAAAAACATGTATTTCCGTTGAAAATTCGAATTCGAAATTTTGCACGATCACTATACTTTTCCGTGCTCTATATTCCATATATAGGTTAGTGAAAGTAAAAATGGGTAAAGTGCTGCCACTATACGTTTATTTAGTAAATTTAATTCTAAGAGCCACAAATATCTAATATAAAGAAAAAAAAATTGAAAGTTTGACGTCAATATTAAAAAAAAAGTGTATATTTAAAATGTTTATACGCTCTTCTTGTAAAATCAGCATTATGCAAGATGTGCCACTATTTAAAGAAAGCAGCGAATTGTTGTTTCTTTATATAAGATGTTCAAAATAATATTAGTATATGACATTATGTATTATGTTCTATGTTGGATTTTATTCTGATAACAGATATGATAGTAGTGAAGAAGTGAGAATGCATCAATTATTTTAGAACAGAAGAGGTTTTTAGTTTGAATTTCAAACTATAGTTTATGTTATATTATGAGTTCACAATGCGAGAAGCGCTCGAAAATGTAGAAATGAGTGATCATGAACTTATTTAATACACTGCATAATAATATGGTGAAAATATACTCCACGCAATGTGGGAAGCTGATTTCTCAGCTTGTGAGAAGTTTTTTTTCCACTTACGTTAATAATTAACTTTAGTATTTGGTAATAAACACTTATGGATAAATATTTCAGGTATGATATATTTCGAATCTGGTGGGAAAAAGAAATCATGAATAGGGTAGGGGAATTCTATGGATGTTAGTCACGGGGCATAAGACTTTAGTTACGTTATTGCATACATGAAAAATTACAAACAAAATATATTGAATAAGTTGTCCAAATAACGATTTTTTCTCAAAAGTTAATATAAATACTTAAAAAGGAAATTTCAGCAATATATATATATAAGAAATTAACTTCAAATACCTTTTATAATTTATTGATTTTATTTACCTTGCTTGTAGCATCCATATTTCTTAAGTAAGAATCTTTCATCGAAAATAAAAGAAATGCGAAGAGAGTGATTAACATAAACACTTATATAATATACAGTTATAACTTAAAGCTCACAAACTATTTATATATTACTTACCGAATCGACATCCACGTAGTTTCTGGACTATCCAAATATTATAATGAACAACCACCATTGAATGAAGTATAATTATAAGATTGACTTTTGTCCACCTAAATCGGCAATTTCGCCCACTGTGCTGTGGGTGAAAGGTTTTACCTCGCCTGACGCTGAATGGTACCTGGTCGGTAACTAGGGTGAAGAATGTTTCGTAAGTTCGTGAATGTCTAATGACAGATCACTTAATGTTAGGGCTAAAAGAACCAAAATCGTAAATATCAACAATACATGAATCAAGGTTAAAGCTAACTTTCCTGTTCTAATCTATTGTTTTATAGTTTTTTTCTGAATATTATAAAATGAAAAGAAAAAAAGGGGGTAATTAATGCCTTGACAAGGAAAAGAAAGTAAAAAGATGTTAATGTTAAAATAAGAGTGATGGTCATTTCAGAGCTGCATGTTTTTAATCCACAGCTAAGTGGATTAAATTAGTTTCAACTAAAATATCAAACTGACTTTATTTTTGACTGCCGTCAAAACAGCCCTGACGGAGCTCTGCAACGCGGGGCGAAACGTTGGCTCAATAAAATAGTATAATTCTACTATTTGAGTTTTTTTTTTACCGCACCCGGACCATATTCCATTCATAAAATATCAAAATCTGTGAAACACATTTTGTAAAAATGAAGTTAGTAAATGAATGTAATACCTTTATCAATATTATGTTTGTAATAACTTTTAACAACAATATGGAAAATAGTGATAATTATTATTCCCTTATTGTAGTACGAATAATTATGTTCTAAAACATGATATCTAGTGGAAGATTGCTGATTGACCGTGTGGATCAATATATGAAATTTGGTCCGGGTACGGTCAAATAAAACTCAAATAGTAAATAGGTGTTCTATTTGAGTTTTATTTGACCGCACCCAGAATAAATTCCATTAATGAATCATATATGTTATTGAAAACTTCTGATCTCTGTTTATAAGGCGTTAATGACATTAATGTATATTTAAAAAAAGAAATTTGAAGTACCAACATATTGTTTTTTTTTTTATTAAGAAAAAGTTATTTAGTTGCAGTTATACGAGTCATTTTCCAAACTAGGTGCTATTTAGATATCAACATTTTTTGTAACTTAAGTCGATTGGTTCAATTTTTAATGTCTTCAGGCAATGATCCTTGATAATATTCTGAAGCAGGACAGTTCATATTATAGTTTTTGTGATATAGATTTTTAAAAATAAGTCATTTTAGGGAGTAATATTCACGACTAAGGAGTAATAAAACGAAATAGAGCACCTAATTACTGTATTACTGGTCAAAATAGGAAAATTTTTATCCAGACTGAAGAACGTTTCGACACTGAGGTGTTTTTTCCACCAAAACATTTGTTTTTCGGGTTAGATTAAAGGCAGTACATATTTAAGGAGGGCAAATTCGTAGAATCAGAAGCTCATTTTCAAAATTGTCTATTCTATAACGTATTAAACTTACGCTATTTTACCCATTTGTTAAACTTATACTACTTTTATCATCCTTCCTAGATATGTACATAAATATGTTTATTTGAAAGGAATAGATTTTCAATTGAAATTCTCAGTCATATATGTTATATAAATTTAGTGACATTTAACCTCTGTATCTCTGACCCCCACATAGATTGATAAAATTTACATAATTATTACCAAACTGAAAAGAATTATATAATTCCGTCATATTATCTTCAATCAGGGTGAGATGAACTACAGTGGTACGCTTAAAATTTCAGTTTTGTTTAGAGCCCAGCAAAGAAGTAGAAAAGTTGCTCATTCTGTGCAGGTAGGTTTTTTTAACTTTGACCGCACAACCTGTTGCTTCTAGGTGTTTCAAATAATTTGTTCGAGGTGCAGTATATTATTACTGATAAAATACGTCTAATTTAATTAAATATATGGATCTGTAGACTTGATTTATTGATATAATGTTATGTTTATGACATTTTTTTCTGTTTTTTAAATAGATTTAATATACGTTTGCCATCTAATTACAGTATTTGTTTGGGAATTGATGATTTATGGTACCTACCCTTTTGTTATTTTATTGATTTTGGAACCATGCAACGCTATTGTGATTTTTAAATAGACGGGAACATTTATTCTTTATGTTGATTTTGAATTTGTGTTTAATTCTAAGCAATCATCAAATGTAGTTAAAATATGATTCAAAAACGTTTCTCATGGATGTTTTTCTTATTGTAAATTAAAATTAAACAAAAATGGTTTATGCTCATGTACTTTGTTACTTGTCTTGTTTTTATTTTAACTTCCTAATTAGCTATACCTGTAACGATCCATTTATTTTTATATGGAATTTATTTAATGGATCAAGAAGAAATTTTTTTTGTTTTGCTATTATTATTTTTATTTAGGTACAAAAGTGTTGTTTGATTTATTATCACATGAATATTTTTTCCATCTGCTGATTTCAATTTTTAATTTTTAGTTCATTTTAATTTTAATTAGTTTGATTGAGTCATAACATTTTAATTATTTTTAAAGAATATACTTTCTTTTAATTCATTCTCAGAATCGAAGCAAAACAGTTGTTTATAATGACTTAATGGCTTCATAGCATTTATAGAGGATGAGCCTTGCTTAGAGTTACTTATCTAGGTCCTGTAATGCAGATGCATTTTGATGCTATATACCTACTTTATTGTTAACACAACTGCCTAATGAGGCCAGGTTAACAAAATTAGCTTGAATAATTTTGAGAAAAAATGTGCAAATGATTTTTGTTAATTGTTGGTATCACGTGCTAACAATAAGATTTGGATGAACAAAGTTAAACTTGAATAAATATTTCATAAACAATGGTGGTCGTATTCCATGTTTTTTTTTATTACTTTGTTTCCATCTGAATGCTTTGTTTGTTTTTTCTATAAGTTTCTTTTTTTTATAGGATTGCATATTATAAAAATTCCATTTTTAATATCATATAAAACCGTTTTATGACGTTGATTCCTTTTTTTTTTACTATATTTAATTAATTCTTCATTAATATTTCATCATTCATATTTACAAGCATTTACTGTAGGATAAAAAATAATATCATGATGATAAAGTCAAGAGTAGAATAATGTCATCCAATGGTACTTCTCTTTGAAAATATGAATTTGAAATTGACAGTATTTGAATTTTTTTCAAATAGTTTTACAATCTATTGGTATTATTTACGTAAGCTTCATTCGTTAATAAGAACAAAAGAGCGACTGATTTGTCAAAAATAAAAGAAATTTAAAGAGTGAAATTAATGTAGAAACTTGTTCAATTATAACTTCAAAGCTAAGCTGTTTCTGTTGTATTAAGATTTTTACACAAACTACTTTACACATCATTTTTGGATCAAACATTTTCATAATAAACAACCACTATTCTGTAGAAAACAATCATGAGATTGATTATTGTCCATCTAAATTGGTAATTTTGCCTACTATATGGTGGGCAAAAGATTTTACCTCAACTGCCACGGGTTAGTCTCAGGTCAGAGGATTTGAATTTGACAATTGATTTAGGAAATCCCTGTTCAAGCTGTTATCCACCAAGTTATAACCCACAGGCATGTAACGGGCCCACACATACACACTTACAAAAAAACTGTTCTGTTCTTATGACTCCTTAAGGTCTAAAATCTTTTGGAAAAGCATTTTGAGGCACTTATTCATTTTTGTTACCACTATATTTGATGAGTTCAATTATTTTGACTTCAATTCTGTTCCTAACATACTTATCCCAGTTAATAGTTTTTTTCTGTTTGCTTTCCCATGTTATAATGTTATATATGAGGAGGAGATGGTGGGGGGGAGGGGAGGGATGCGGTCAGTGAAGAACATAAATTAGTAAAGAGGTGTAGATAGTTGACCGTAGATTAATGATTGTAGAAGTTTGTCAGGGGGGTGCGGTCAGCAAAGAACAACATAAATAAACAATACCATATTTATTTATTTTATGCCGACGTTTCGACTTGAGTTTCAGATCTTCATCAGGGGTTATGGCGTAGAAGGTAGGCCTGTAACTGAGTTATTGCATGTATTGAGTTACAGGCCTACCTTCTAGGCCATAACTCCTGATGAAGACCTGAAACTCAGGTCGAAACGTCGGCATAAAATAAATAAATATGGTTTTGTTTATTTATGTTGTTCTTTGCTGACCGC
>NW_027113948.1:118308-132358 GCF_000696795.3 Halyomorpha halys
GACCTGAAACTCAGGTCGAAACGTCGGCATAAAATAAATAAATATGGTTTTGTTTATTTATGTTGTTCTTTGCTGACCGCACCCCCCGACAAACTTCTACAATCATAAATTAGTAAAAAAAAAACTCATTTAATTGTGCTCTTAAACTTATTTAATTATTTATTTTTGTTCTTCATTAATTGTACCTCCAACCATCACTTCATATAATATCTATGGCCAACTATCATTACATTATTATAATATTATATGTTATGAGACACAACTTGTTAAAGTATCTCAAGGAGGGTAGAGTAGGGGTGAGCAGAGAAATATATATATGCCTGAGTAGAGGCATTGTATGAAGAAATATATTATTTACTACTGAGATTTAGGAATATAAAGAAAAATTCCAGGTAAATGGTCAGTAATTACAAGAACCCCTATCAGTCATTAGGTTCAAATACATTTGAAACAATAAATTTTAGTGACAGGAATATAAAGAATGTAATACACTTTTAATAATAATTTATAAGGTTCTATTATTTGTAGTGATGTAAGTATTAAGCATTTTTTTGTTCTGAATTTGAGGAACAAGTTCCAAAATGTAAAAGTATGGAGTACGTAGTGTTTTTTACTTATGAATACAATAAATTAATGAAAGTTTAGTTTGTAATCACCATCAATTATAGAAAAAAATGTGCACCAGGCAGAATAGATGATTGCAATAATCAATGTGGATTTGAACTATAGACCACATTCTTTCCATATACACAATGTTAACAATTTACTGGAAGATTGCTGATTGACTGTGTGTATCAATAAAATGAATTTGACTCCATCCGGACCAAATTCCATTTATTGTTAACAATTTACTATTAATGCAAACCTCTTAAACTTTGTCTAATAGAAGTAGACTTAAAATCCTATTAACCAAGAGAAGTTGTATGAAAGTTTATTAGAGTTAGCCTGTGAAATTAATAAAACTTGGGTGTAGATGACACTAAGACTGAGCATTATTCTTATAGAAGTTCAAAGTTTCACAGTTATAATGAAAAAAGGAGTGAGACACAAGATCTTATTGAGAATTCTCTTTCTTCTGGTTTTCAAAATTATTATCAAAAGTATATGTAAAAACTATGGTAGATGTAGCCTTTGCCAACCAGGTTACTATTGAAATTACTAGTTCTTTACTTTGTGCATTTTGGGAAAACATTGATAGAAAAGTTGGTTAGTCTTGAAACAACTTAGTTCAGGACACTTTAAAAGAGTGGGACTGTAGTGCTTTAAAAGCAAGTATTTAGGTTAGTTGACAGGTTGTGAAGTTTGGATGTTGACAAAAAGAATTGAAAACTATTAATTATGGAAATTCTGTGCAAGAAATGTGGTCCAGCAAAAACAGGAGAACTAGTGGAGAATGACAAAGAATGAAAGACTTGTACATATGTATCATTCATTTGAAATATCTACCATAAAGATAGACCAAATAGAGAAGCTGGGCCATATGCACAGGATAGAAGATACTTTGGTGTTCAGAGTGATTATGAAGGTACTTCTAGTTGAAAAAAATAAAAAATCTAAATCTGGTTCCAACCCATAGAAGTTTGTGGAGCACTAAGCCAAAAATTGGACCATGTGCAGCACATCCCAACTCCTGACTTGGGGCTAAGGAGTGGCCCCCCATGGAAATTATTTGAAAATTAGGTAGCTTAAAAGTGTAGTTTGAGTAACTTTCACTGTCCATTTGCCTATTATAACCATTCAACTGGCACACAAACAGGAAAGACAATTAATTAAATAGTTCTAACAACTAATTGCGTGTCAGTGACTATCCTGCGGCCTATCCCCTTTGATTGTGTAGGTGTATGTGTTTAGTTTCTTTAAAATGTTTGAGTGAAAAATTCTTGTTTTAATATCAGTATTATAAAGTAAAGTAAGTCTATTTATGGGGTATAACTTGTTACAGAGATTCATCTTTGTTAAAATGGCGGGAAATGAAAATGAAATGGGAAGATTGCTATCTGGAACAGCTATTTCCAAGTAAGTTAACATATATTATTTTTAAACTTCATTTTTAGAATGTAAGTATCATATTAATGTTTTATTTTTTAAAATTTAATTTTTTTTAATTATTGTAATATATTTCAATTTATCCAGCTACCTGATTATATATCTGTCTTATTATTTCATTCCGATAACTATTTTTTAATATAATCAATGTCATCATGCTATAATTTTTAATTTGATGATTTATAATATTACTAATAAACTCAACTATTCAATTTTTTTTCTGAAATAATCTTATAAACTATAATATTAAAATAAATTGAATATAATAAATAATTATTCTGATCCTATAGTTTCTGATTGCATGAAAAATTATTTGTGATGTTAAAAATAAGTTTAATGGTTGGGTTTCCCAAGACATTTTTCAAAAGGATTCAGGTTTGAATTGTGGTTCATTCCATATGGAGGATGAGTGAGTTTTAAAAAAGAGGTAGGTATGGTCTGGTCTGGTCTGGGAAACTACTAATACTCCTTTGTTAATGAGGAATTATTTATACCTGATTTATCATAGACATTTACAGATTACCATCATGATGGCAACTGATTGGGCAAGCCTTATTTCTTGAAAAAACTTTCGAAACATTAATTTTATTTTTAAATTACTTGAATTTTTAAAACTAAAAGAAAAAATTAAACTTTAGCAGTCTCTAATATTGAAAATATTTTTAAAAAAATTTTAATTATGTATCAAACATTTATACAATTTTAATAAGTAATTAAAAAACAATATAAGAGTTTAATTAAGTGTTCAAGCTCCAAAATGTAGTTTGTTGGAGTCACTCAATGCTTTAATGACTTTTCCTGAAAGTGGCGAACATAATTTTAATAGATACAATGAATGCCACATAACAGGATTGTCATAACAATAATTATAACAAACATTTGAAAATAATCCTCACAGACTGGAAATTTTCCCTAAAAATACAGCTTCCTAAAGTATTTTTTTTCCTAGTAAACACTGTCTTACATTTTAAAAGTGAAAGATGTGTATAGCTGAATTAACTTATATTCAATTACACAGAACTAAAAAATAATTTGAAGGCTTCTTTGGATTAATCGGTATCTACCAATAGCATTCCTAACTTTTCTAAGATATGATCACACATCCATGCGGTAAGTGTCCCAGAGAAGTTAAACCAGAAATTATGTGGCATTGGAAAAGTTAAACAACCTGTACCTGTTATTTCTAAACATTTAAAAATTTGGTTTCTATTCTGATCATCAACTGCTAGATTTCCTAAAAACCTCAAAACTTACCTAGTAAAGTGGGCATTGTTGCTGGAACATTTTATATATATATATATATATAGAGAGAGAGAGAGAGAGAGAAAGAGAGATCACTCTTTATTGTCCAGTTAAAAAATAAAAATTATAACCCTACCAACTCAATGGAAAAGAGAATTGTTACCCAAACTTTAACACTAACTTTTAAACCACTATGTTGTTTCTAAGATATTTGGGGATTAGAAAACCCTGTCATCATTTTCCTATATATACAGGTATATAACAATAACTATAAAACATGCTAACAGCAATTGTGGAATAATTTAGTTTTATGGATTGATTAAGCTTCTAGACAGAATGTTGAACTTAAAAAAATTAAGTATTATTTTATATATTATATTATAGTTATATATTATTTTCCCATTCTTATTTTTAGAGAAATTATGAAAAATCTCAGTGATGATGTTCAAGATATGTCTCATAAGCTTGCCAACTTTAAGCCAGGTCTTGCTATAGTGCAAGTTGGTGGTCGTGAAGATTCAAATGTATATATAAGAATGAAATTAAAAGCTGCTCTTGAAATTGGAATCCATGCTGAACATATTAAATTACCAAATACTACTACACAAATTGAAGTAATATTATTAGACTATCTTTATGGTTATTATATGTTATCTTCATTCATATCAAGTGTGATTTCTTTTTTAGCTGCTGAGCACTGTGCGAAAATTAAATAATGATCCTCATGTACATGGTGTTATAGTTCAGATGCCTCTGGATTCTGTTCATAAAATTGATTCTCACCTAATTACAGATTCAGTTTCACCAGTAAAGGATGTAGATGGGTAAAATTATTCGTCAATATTTATCTAGAATATATGCCAAGATGTGTGAATACTCATTGTGTTTTGAATTTTTTCCTTTCCAATTGTTGTCAGTGCTGTATAAAGTTGTAATATTATTGGTACCACTTTATCTTAAATTCTATCATGAATTTGTGATTTATATAAATTGAATTATTTATTATATTTTTTTTGTATCAAGTAATTACCATTTTTTTATGAATCATTCGCTGTGATATATTTTATAATTTATAAAATATATTAACATTTATGAGCAACGGTCAAAAATGGTAAAAAAATTGTTTGCCGTATTTGGTGATTTATGTCTTTAGGGCATGTCGGGTCAGAAAAATTCCCCATAAAAAATCACAGTTGGATTTTGTAATAGAACCCTTATTGAAAATGTATCTTTTCTTTGAATGGGCTAGTGTTGAGTGCTGTGCATAAGAAATTGAAGAGGTGGGTTGTTTTCCCATAGTACTAATCCTTTTAATGGTCTGATTTCCTGATTATAACACTGAATCAAGTTTTTCTTAAATATTTTTTCATGCATAACTTTTTTTTTGTAAATATGAGACAGATCGACTTTAAGTGTTAAATACTGCTAGGTAAAAAATCTTTGGAGAAACCTTTCCCTATTATTGAAAAAAAAAATAATAATAAAGAGTTGGATTAATCTAATATAAATAAAAAAAAGAAAATTTGTGTTATTTCTTTTTTATCAGATCGGTCTGGTGGGCCTTACATGGTTAGTTTAACAAGACACCTCTGACCTTTTACAGTGTTATAATTATAGGATAAATTAAAATAATAAAAATTAATTAATAAAAAAAAATTAATAGTTATGTAATTGAAAAAAGAAACAAAGAAATTTAAAATAGCAACAAAAACTACTAATTTTTATAGAATTAATAAAATATTTAAATACTGACTTTATAATGAAAAAAATAAAGAGAAAAACATATTAATAAAATAAATAATAATAAAAATAGAAAAATACAGAGTTTATGGCAGTAAGTCTTGTATTAGTCGTTTTGAGATGATGTTAGATTTTATTTTTTATTTTGTAAGCCACTGCACCTTTAATTGATGGTAACTGGGAATGAAATTTTGTGAAACGTTTATTGATAAATTCATCTATTGATTCTCACTGTGTAATTGACTATATCTTATAAACCAAGAGCATCTATTGTGATTCTTAGGACCTTGTTTTGGAATGATTGTAATTTTTTTTTTCGTTTTTTAACGGATGCTGTTACCCAGACTTTACAACCATATATTAGTAATGGCCTTAATATTGTTTTATAAATGAGAATGATTGTATCTTGTTTTTATCTTGAATTTCTATTCACAAGAGGATACAATATTGCCAACCTTGTGTAGTTTTGGGTTAGTTTAATGTTGATATGGTAATTCTTTATAAGGCAACAATTTAGATGATCATCTTATATGTTAAAGGAAGATTGTGTGAGTGGCGGTCAATAAAGATTTATTGACCACCACCCAGACTATCTTCCTCCAATCTACTTCATACGGTCAGCTATCTTCTAACAATATCTTATATTTTACTGTTCTTTTATTTTACTGCTTCATTGGCAGGATTCCATTTCAATTTTTTACCTTTGAGAATCAGTCTGGTGAGTCTGATGGGCACACAGTAGGGTATTCGACCTGAAATGCTGGCCAAGAGTCCATTTATTTTTCTTCATTTCCAGTCATATATGGTATTTTAATTGAGGAGCCTTTGGAGTATCAAATGCTGCTTAAACCAAAACCGTCAAGCCACCACGGGCACAGTTCTCCCATTTTGCTCATTTGCACGGCTTATTATTAGCTCTCATTCCTACCATCTTGAAATATCCAGCTATTTATTTCTATTATTGTTGATCATCATTCAACTCTATACTACAGTTTAGGACCATTTTTAAATTAGCGTACTATGATACTACAGTAGTTTTAAAGCTACTTTTAATATTACTATACTCTGCTACTATTAACAAAGATCTTTTTCTTATGCTTCTCTGTGTTTCCCTGTGTTCATTTCTATTTGATAGGAAAAAGTGCTTAATGTAGTTTTTTTGATTATTTTTTGAAAATTATAAGTCAATAAAAAAAATTAGTTTCCATTTTTAATGTTCTAAAAAATGTGTTGTTTTTTTCTTTAAGACCCTTCTGGCATCCAAATTATTACAAGCTGGATAATTTTGTTACATTAAAAAAAAGAAGAAAGATGTCTTTTTATTATTGATTCTAGTAATTTTCTAAAAATGGGTAATAAACATATAGACCTATAGTTGCTGACTTATTTAGCATTTTCACCTGGCTTGTGATTTATTAAGAGTTCAGCTTTTTTTCAGGTATTGGGAAAATATGTAGTGTGTAGACTTTAATTAACTATTGAAGAAATTAAAATGTGAATTTTAGTGGAAGCTGTACTGTTACTCAGGGAAAATTTAAATACTCTTTGACATTGTCATTTATTAAATTCCGACCTCTTTCATATTCTGTGATAGAGAATATTTTCTCATTAGTCACATTGTGTAAAAATATGGGTGATATTTTAATAAAATTGGATTTAACACTCAGGTTATTATTATTAATAGTTTTGCATAGCAGTAGTTGCTGCTGTGGTTGGTTTATCAGATGAGGAGTAAGTTTCAGTTAGTACTAAATCTATTGCCTACCTTAATGGTAGTATTTTCGCATTTTTTTTTAGATGAATTGTGGTTTCATGAATTCTTTTTTTCTGACTTGATTCCTCTGTTTGTTGGTCTTTATCCGTTTTATCAGAAAAGTGTTGGCAGTTTTGGTACAAACCAGGTGAATCATGATTTATTGCCTGAATGCATTAAAAGTGACATGAAAATTCTTTTTACTTATCCTAATGTAATGATTTTGTTCTAGCAGTAGTGATTTAATTCTTAACAATGAATAGTATTGTCTAAAACTAATTTGTTATTAAATACAGCATACTTATAATTAAATTAAAATACTAATATAACATTATATCCTTATAAATTTGGCTGTGTAGTTAAAATTATAAGTATAAATTGAAGTATTGATTCGTTTTCAGACTGAATACTATCAATGAAGGGAAAGTTGCAATTGGTGACCTGAGTGGTTTTATGCCCTGTACACCGAATGGTGTAATGGAGTTAATTAGAAGGTAAATTTTTCTTTTTATATTATCTCTGTTACTAGATTAAATACCCTTAGCAAAAGTTGAGGAAAATGAAGAATATTATCGTCAATGGTATTCTAGCATGAGATATTTAGGATTGACAGGTGATTGTAATCATTTTCTAAAAATTTTAATTATTATTATTATTTCACTAAAATTGTTCTTAATTAGCCTACATAAGTTATTGTAAATTGATGTGTTGATAGAATATAATGAACACCCTGCTGTTTAGTTGTTCCCTATTCTTTCTTATTCATTTAGAAGACGGACATGTTGTACTTTAAGAAAGGTTTCCGGAAAGTGTAGTTATTTTAAATTTCCTATATTAGGCCAAGCTCATCTTGTACGAGCTCTTTCAATAAATTGCTGTCAATTTTTCCCATCACCTTCTCAAGCATAGGACAATGGAGAATTAGAAAAGCAAAATTTGAAAAATTAATGTAAATTATAAACATATGCCAACAAATGAAAATCAAAAGTTGCAATAGAGGTGGTATGGTTTCTGGATAACTTTTGTAAAAACAAAAAAATTATTACTTTTACTTCGATAAACCTCAGTTTTTTTAAAAATATATTTTATTGAATGCATTAAGTTTTTTTGTTAACAGTATTCTTTGTAATGATTTTAATATCACATCTTCTTAATATCTTTCTTCTTCCTCAGCAAACTTGTTGACTTCATACGCATGTAGTGCACTTTTTGAAGATATTTTGTTTCAAGTATACATAAAATGATGCAATCCCACCAGATGCAGAAATACTTTGACTGCCATAATTATGAAGGGGCATTGTACTGGCAGACAAATTCACTACTATTTTATGTTTCTTTTTTCCTCTTTCTAGAAGTGCATTTTTTAAACATTATTAATTCGAAGCACACATGAAACTGCACAACTCTCATAAGCCAGAAAACTTTTTCTGCCAGAATTAGGAGGGGGCGTCGCTCTAGCAAACAAAGTTGAAAATCAAAAGTTTTTGTTTGCAAGGTAATACAAAACACAAAAATACATTTTTTGAAGATTGATTTTTATTCCAATTATTTTTCTTGTTCCACCATTAAATAATATATAATTATATTATGTATTTATAGTGAATTTAACTAAACCGATCTTCAAATAATACAAGTTTTACATATTTCCTCTTTCGATGGCCTTCAGGTTGAAACAACCCTGCTTTGAATTTGAATCTAGGACTATTACTAGTCTTGGCACCTTTGGCAAGGGTAAGGGTATGTGTTGTAGACATTTTCGATAACATAGATAGCCTTTCTCTTCTTCTCTTCATATCTCTGTAAGGAGCATAAAAGCTGAATAAATTGTAATTAAAAAATGTTACTTTAATTCTGAGGGGGCGTGGATGTTCACTTATGTACAGATTTAAAACCAGTTACTAGGTTTCTCAAAAAACCTG
Organism: Halyomorpha halys; assembly: GCF_000696795.3. Lineage (NCBI taxonomy): Eukaryota > Metazoa > Arthropoda > Insecta > Hemiptera > Pentatomidae > Halyomorpha > Halyomorpha halys. Next base: position 127,009 of record NW_027113948.1, read on the forward strand.
GAACAATAAAGCCTATCCTAAAAGTGTTGTTCCTTGGTTACCAGCTATGATATTATATGGTATTTCAAACACTGTTTCTTTTTCACCAGATCTCCTAAATTGCCTTTATCTTTGAATGGGTTCAAAATTTTGTAGAATGGTTTGAAATCGTAAAGTGCCGAGTAATTCACCGTTGTGTATTAGTGTCTGCATTTTGGCATTAATCAGTGGCAGCAGTCTTAACTCAGGCTTGGTGCTGTTATAAAAGGAAAAGATTCCATATTCAAGTGTTACCCTCAGAAAAAGTATCTGGGTTTCATAATGCCTAAAAGAAATGGAATTTATGAAGAAACAAAATAAAGTTAAACGTGTAAAAGGCTTGTTATTTCTTTGTAGAGAAATTGTTAAGTTTGCATGCTCTTTAAAGATTTTTAGGAAATTTAAAATATAAATAATATTGTGTCTAAGGTTCTAAATAATTTTTATTCTTTTTCATTACTATGTTAAATTTGTTTTATAGAAGTGGCATAAGCATTGTTGGAGCAAATGCTGTAGTTTTGGGTAGAAGCAAAATTGTTGGCACTCCTGCAGCTGAATTGTTGAAATGGGCAAATGCTACTGTAACTGTTTGTCATTCTAAGACAAAAAATATTGAAGAAATAGTAAGAAATTAATTATTTATTACTAATCAATTTATTAGAATGTATGCCTCCCTTAGTTATTCATTATAGAAAAACATTAAGGCGATTTCAAATGTAATATTTTCTTTTTAAATCAAAGAAACTATATTTTTTCTATAATTTTTATTATTTTGTCGCAAAAACTGGCTTATAAAATTGTTTTTTCCCTTCCAAAATTACTTATAACTTTACAACTTTGATTACACCAAACTTAGTGTATTACTAATTTTTAGGTTTCTAGAGCTGATATTGTAGTAGTTGGTATTGGAGTACCATTATTTGTGAAAGGTTCATGGATTAAGAAAGGATCTGTTGTAATTGATTGTGGAATTAATTCCATACCAGGTGAGATATTGTTTGCATAATTTAAATTAGTGCAGATGTTATTATTATAGTATAAATTATAAAATATGGAAGTTCGGTTTAACATCTCTCCTAGAGTCTGAAGTACTAGAAGATACTCTTATCTTACAAGAGAATCCTTCAACCAAGCTGAGGGTATGGAAGTTAGAGGATTAAAAAATTAAAGGGCTTATAAGTTGTTCTATGGAGGATGTTCAAATATCTCTAGTTTTGAACTGCAGGAAAGACGAGCAAAAAATTATGGGAGAATATTTTTATTTATCTACTTATATTTATTGACTTAATGCACTGTGGCCATTCGGGTCTATTATATGCCATCTTTATGAGTTCCTTAAAGCTTATAGATTCTATAAGTCATTGAAGTTAGTGGATTGATCAGTTTTCATTATTTTGTTATTTGTAGCTAAGAGAGTTAAGTTATCACCTTAACAACCTCACAGCCTAACTGCAGCAGCGCTGATTCGAATCTGGCCTGGGGAGGAGATTAACTTTCATTAACCCCAGAATTTTGTGGAGGCCACACAGAGAAAACTAGACCCCTTCCCACTCTGGTTAAAATAGGTTGGTTAACTGTAAATGTATTGCAAGACTTTGTAGTTTCTCCAAAAGTATTCTGGACGTACCTACTAGCACTGGGAAAATCTTAGGTGCCTATTTAAAGGGGATATTTTGAAGAGAAGGTTGAAATGCCAAAATAATGTATCACTTTTGTTGATGAAACCTTGTGTCTAATGGTAGGAATATTTAATGAGGGCAGAGACAGGGTTGTAGATGGCTCGGCAGCTTGGTGCTGAGATATCCAATCAAATATCAAAGGCAAAAATCACCAGTCTGTTCTTGTGCCCGAGAAAATTAATAATTTTTATTGTATCAATCATTCTGAATGTTGTAATGTTGATAGTTGTGGCAGTAAAGCAAAAAATATATTGCAAAATAATTTGTAAAATCAGTTTTTACAAATTAATAAAGTTGCTTTCAGATGGAACAGAAAGGCAAAAAGGATTGATGAGAGACTTCAAGTTGTTCTACCATCTCAATAGAGTCTAAATTCAATCCCCTGGAAAAGGATTTGATGGAAATACCATTAAATTTCATTAACCATGTGGCTGTTGAAGTAAAAAATTTGATTAGTTTATGACCAATACAACAAGGAAGTGGAGATGTACAAACATTAGATTTATGAATTCATCTAAATACAGAGAAACATTCTTGAAAACTAAAAAAATGGAAAGGAAAAACAGAAGGTTGTTGATGAACAAAATGAGAATGAAGGACAGAAGGAACCCAACCTGATTAGAAAAAACAAATGAAAAAAAAAAAAAAAGGACACTGTTAAGGAGGAATTGAAAGTAGAAGCAAGGAAATTAAAAGTGGAAGAGGAAGCACTAAGGAAGGAAGAGAAAAATAGGAGTAAGAAAGGGAAAAAGCAGATGGATGGAGAGGAAAACCTGTTGCTCAAAGTGATTCATAATAGTGATTAAACTGTCACCTATCAAAAGGAAAGGATTTAACAGAAGGATGGAGGATACCTTCAAGTATAAAGAGTTACTGTTGTATGTTACAGTATGTTAATTTCTTTTTCATATGAAAGGTGGTGATTTATTTATGATCTCGCACAACTGCCAGCTTTTTACCCAATTAAGTGTACCCACTTTATGAAGCTGGATGGACCCTGGAGGGCTCCTTGAACCCAAAGGGCTGACTCATGGCTACAGTGTAACAAAATAATTATCTGCTATATCCGGATTCAAACCCTTGGAGTTAGTAGCACAGGGCCTTTACTCACTGAGCTACTCTACTCCCTAGTTTCAATTATAATGTACATTAAATTAATGTTATTAACATGTTGATATAATTTAGTTTCTGTGAATAAAAAGTATTGTAAAAATATATTATGTTTTTATATGAAATTGATTTAAGCTGAGAGTATATTATATCATTATTACTCATTTAAATTAAAATTATGAACATAATGATAAAAATATTTCATATTTGTTTCTAGATTCAACTAAAAAATCAGGTCAGCGTCTAGTAGGAGATGTTGATTTCAATGAAGCTAAAAATAATGCTTCTTTTATAACTCCTGTTCCTGGTGGAGTAGGACCTATGACTGTTGCCATGCTAATGAAAAACACTGTTATTTCTGCAAAAAAATCATTAGATAAACTATTATCAACATCTTGGGACATAGTGCCTTTACCTTTAACCATTAAAACTCCTGTTCCAAGGTAGTCAATTTGATTAATAAAATTTAATTTATTTCTCATATATTTGAATGAGTATAAAACTTATTTTCATAGAGTATCAGTTTATTTTTGTCTATTAAAAAATGATACACATTAATGAGGAAAATAGGTAATATGTGAATTGTTTGAAAGGATCCTTTATTTTGAAAGCAAGATTAGGTTTCACTAATTTCTGATATAATGATGGTTCTCATGTAATTTCTATTTAAATTAATACTGAAAGCATAAGCAGCTGCCATCCTCCAATAAATTATTTTAATGTTGTTAATGATTCCATAAATATTACCTTTTCTCGTAAATGTTATAGGAATTTATTAGTTATAACATGAATTAGTTATATTGCCTAATATTAAACATTTATAGATTATGTCAATTATATTTTCCATCACTGTAAGGTTGTTAATTGTTATAGGTTAAACTTCTTTTCTGTTTGATTAATCTTAAAATTTTGTTATTTTTTTTTAGTGACATTGAAATTGCTCATTCCCAGACACCTAAAGATATTAATGATTTGGCTTCTGAAATAGGTTTACTTCCAGGAGAAGTTATTCCTTATGGCAATACAAAAGCAAAAATTTCATTATCAGTTATGGATCGCATTAGTAATCAACAGACTGGAAATTATGTTGTTGTTGCTGGGTAATACATTATGTTTATTATACCTATAAAATTATTATGTGATGTTACCTTCTGTTCAAAATTCATTATGTTCCATGGAGTGTCATAAAGCCAGTGTAAGATTAATCAAGTTCAACATTACAGCTTGGTGTAATTGTAAATTGTACAGTGTAAATTGTTTTTGGATTTTAAGTTGTCTGAAATGGTGTTTCAAGGTTTCTCATAGCTCAAAATTTCTTCAATAGCCATATTTTGTAATTGATTGTTCCACATTTTTATTTTTTAAAGGTTTTTATGAATATCACTTATGATTTACTTAAGGAAGTTTAATAATAAAAAACCTAACTTCTGATAGTCTGACACCGATGAAAACAATGTTTAGTAAATAAAAAGTTTATTAGAAGAGTGAAGAGGCTTATATACTTTCTGAAAAAAATTTAAAATAAATCCCATGTAATTTGATTGGTTATTTCAAAGTGCAAATCACCCTACTTAATCACATGCTGTCTCTATCAAGTCAGCACCTATTCCCAAAGGGAGGAGGGAATAATTTATGAATGAGGTATGCTCCATACAGGTTATTAGACTGACACTAGAGGTTTAGGTATCCTTGGAACAACTGGTCCTCCAAATATTTATGTCCCCTTAGAAGGAAGATTGGCCAGGCTATAATGCCCAGAACTGGATACCTGTTTATCTACGGACCCTTATTCAATGTATATTTGGTCCACCCCTCAGCAGGCAGGTTCGACCAAGAGATAAATAAACAAACATGTATAAATATAGACATAAAAACATATCGTTGTGTGTTACCTGGGCCAAGAAACAAACCAAAAATAACAGAAACAAAAGCAATTTTTTTATTGCAAAGGAACAAAAATATTCACAACACTTTAACTAACCTAGAGTTACTCTTTCTTTTTTTTTTTTTTTACACACTGTTCAAAAACATTTGTTTTAATTCATCGATAATTTCATTTATAATCGATCAATCAGATTACAGTGTTACAATATAAATGTTTTTTGTGTGTGTACTGAATAATCATGCTGATCTGATCATGATGGGATTAAAGGTAGGTCAAATGTGTTAAAAGATAAGTTCATTATGGTGTGAAAATAGTTGACCGTAGATATATAAGAGTTGGTCTTCAATACCAAACTGGTGATTTAATAAAAAATATTTCTCAGAAAAGAATATTTCTCAGAAATTAGTCCAATCAAACCTCTCCACTATTGTTTTTATAACAATTTTTTCAGTTTTATTTCGAACTTTAGGTGAAGTGAGATTCTTTAAAACCTGGAAAATGAGGAGGAACTTAGAGATCGCATTAAAATATATTGAAGAATCAACAGCTGCTAATATTTTACTATATTATAATATAATATTATATCATAATATTTTACTGCCTTTATGACACTCTATGAAACATAATGAACTTATAAGAGGAGAAGATAGTCGGGGGG
>NW_027113948.1:132408-134594 GCF_000696795.3 Halyomorpha halys
GGTCAGCAGAAAAAACAAATAAATAAACGAATTATTTATTTGTGCCAACGTTTCAACCTGATTTTCAGGTCTTCATCAGGGCTATAAAAACAAAATGACAACAACCATCATTCAGAGAGAAAATAAAATAATACAAATAAATAATAGACTAAAAATTTGGAAATATACATAATAATGGAATGAAAATATAAATTAGTTGATTAATAACTATGGACAAAGACAGTAGTAGATTGATTACATTATTATTTATATACCTTATAAATGTGAGTAATCAATAAATGATACAGTGCATAAGAATGTTATATTGATGATTAACATTAAAAACATTTTGGTTATATAGATGAGTATGAAGAATTAGTTAAATTAATAATGGAGCTTATGAAAAAAATACAGTATTGTAAAAGGAAAGAACAAGGGATAAGAAGAAATAGGGAATGAAGAAAGTAAGAAATACGAGAGTAAGGTTATATGAAGAGAATCAAGGGAACACTGTTTTGAATTGCAGGATATGCTGCTAGAGTGCAGATTGGCAAAAGGCGTTAGATAAACAGAAATCTAACAGTCAAAAGATCATAGAGATAAAATAGTTGTAATAATGTAATAATGTAAAATAATGAGAGCCCTAAAAGTAATAAGATGTATCAATATATAAAGGGTATGTAAAAACGGATATCTTAAAAACTGATATTTTAAGGGGGAGTATGTAAAAACAATGTTATAAAAAATAAGAAGAAATATAGAGAATAGGAAATGAAGAAAATAAGAGATATAAGATAAGATAGAAAAATAACTTACAGTTATAGGCAGAGATTCCTGCTAAACTGTTTGAAATTGCAGGAATAGTCGTTAGAGTGTAGGTCGACAAAGGCATTAGATACACAGAAATCTAACGGTCAAGAAACGAACGTTGAGATAAAATAGTTAATAAGAGATTAAAACATACAAAAAAGATTTAAATGTAAAATTATGAGAGCCAAAAGGTATTGAAATATATAAATATGTAGCGGGTATGTAAAACGGATAATTTAAAAAAAATAAATATATTAGTTCTCCCGCTGTTAACCTTAGTAAATACCTACTTGCCCTCTATACAAACTCTTAGTCACAACAATCCTAACGACATTCAAAATCCATCACCTTAAACAGATCATTACCTTACATCCCTTTTCTTTCAGATAACATCCATAAACAATTGCGTTCTTCTATCCCCAACCTCTGCCTCGCCTTCTATGCTCATAACAAACTTTCTTTTATTTACACTTATCTTAAAGATCCCATTCCTCCTCAATACCGTTCTCATGTTGTGTACCGCATCCCTTGTTCCACTCCTAATTGTAACACATCTTACATTGGGGAAACTAAAAATTTGCTCTAAGACCGCATAACCCAACACAAGTATTCCATATCTTCCCATAACTTCACTGCTTCTAAACTATCTGAACATAGCTTATCATCCAACCACTTTTTTGATTTTGATAATACTTCCATTTCAGCTACCTATTAGCTAATTATTAATTTATTAAAACACCTGTAAACTTATACGCATATACAATATATCATTATTTTAAATTATCTGTTTTACATAACCACTACATATTTATATATTTCAATACCTTTTGGCCCTCATAATTTTACATTTAACTCTTTTTATATGTTTTAATCTCTTATTAACTATTTTATCTCAACGTTCGTTTCTTGACCGTTAGATTTCTGTTCATCTAACACCTTTGTCAACCTACACTCTAACGACTATTCCTGCAATTTCAAAAAATTTGTAGGAATCTCTGCCTATAACTGTAAGTTATTTTTCTATCTTATCTTATATCTCTTATTTTCTTCATTTCCTATTCACCATATTTCTTCTTATTTTTTATAACACTGTTTTTACATACTCCCCCTTAAAATATCAGTTTTTAAGATATCCGTTTTTACATACCCTTTATAATCAATCTACTACTGTCTTTGTCCATAGTTATTAATCAACTAATTTATATTTTCATTCCATTATTACGTATATTTCCAAATTTTTAGTCTATTATTTATTTGTATTTATTAATTTTTTATATGTTTAAATATACATGTTAAATATACATTTTATTTTCTCTCTGAATGATGGTTGTTGTCATTTTGTTTTTATAGCCCTGATGAAGACCTGAAAATCAGGTTGAAACGTTGGCACAAATAAA
>NW_027113948.1:134704-137202 GCF_000696795.3 Halyomorpha halys
CCCCCCGACTATCTTCTCCTCTTATAAGTTCATTATGTTTCATAGAGTGTCATAAAGGCAGTAAAATATTATGATATAATATTATATTATAATATAGTAAAATATTAGCAGCTGTTGATTCTTCAATATATTTTAATGCGATCTCTAAGTTCCTCCTCATTTTCCAGGTTTTAAAGAATCTCACTTCACCTAAAGTTCGAAATAAAACTGAAAAAATTGTTATAAAAACAATAGTGGAGAGGTTTGATTGGACTAATGTTTTCTGAGAAATATTTTTTATGAACTCACCAGTTCGTTATTGAAGACCAGCTTGTGACACCTAGAATTGTCACAAGCACCAGATCATCCGAAATTGGACAAAAATGTCAGTTACAAGGTTATATGAGGCCATCAATATGTTAATCACATGGTAATAGAAATCAAATTGGAAAAGGTAACATTTGATGAAATTTTGTACTGCATTGATTTTTTTTTATGAAACTGTTGTTGGGAATAGTAATAAAAACCAGCCAGAATAAGTTGATTTGGTAATGAGTCAGTGGATATAATATTATTTTATTGTGATAAGGAAGTTTAGGAAAGGAGAGGAATTTTTAATTTCACACTAAATAGAGAATTGGAGGCAGAGTTGGTTAGAGTTAAAGATACAATATTTTCTAACAATTTGGTTTTAATATTTTATGTGTAGTTTGGGTGTGATAAATAATTAAATATGTAGTTCAGTGGTAATTAAATTTTAGTTGTTTTAACTTTGCAAATAAATAATTAATGTAATTATTTTTTAATATTAATAAGCATTGTGAATAATTTTAATGTAGACTTTAGTTTCAATATAATCAAGTTCAGAAGGTATCAAGAGTTATAAATAAATGAATTTATAAAAATATTAAACATATTTTTTATCAAAAACTTATCAGAAATAAGGAATTTAAAAGTTCAAAATGTTTTATTTATTATTGCTAGCATTAAATAGGTATTAGACAACTCATCTGAACAGGTGTGGTGTATCATATGAACTAGTGACCATCTGTGAGTTTATTCATTTAGCATTTTTCAAAACGGGCACTGGTACATACGGTGTACCAACCTACTATTTACTGGAATAAAATTTGTCCATAAAAAAACACTACAAATAAATATTTAACATCTAAAAGAATGCATATACATATAAAAAACATTTTTGGCATTGCTGAATAATTTTGCCCTTTTAAAGGTTAATAAAATTGTATTTATTAGAATTATGGAAGGAATCAAGAGTTTTTCTAATTTTTTTTTCCTACTGGGTGTATGTTTATGTATGAACACAAATAAACATTGATCCCCACACTGCCATGCATACTACATATACGAATAACAATAATTTGTAACCAATATGTTACTTCAAAAATTAAAGGTATTAAACAAAAGTAAAAAATAAAACTAAGAAACAAAAATATGATTTAATCTACCCTTGTTATGTCACTCTATTTGTCCAAGTTCACCAAGTACAAATAATATACATAAATAAACACTTAATCGCAAAAAATAATTCTGTATATATTATTGTCTGTGGGTTAAATTTAGGAGATACTGATTAAAGGTGATTGGTAATATGTTGCTGATATTTATCGGAGACAAATACTTTTCTTCATCAGTTCAGTTGAGGTTTGTACTTATCTTTTCCAAACCAGTTAATTGTTAGGGATATTACTTCTTACCAACCCTAACTCCATTTATCTATTAAGAGTGGAATTAACAATACCTAAACTTCCTTGTCACAATAAACCCTGATAATATTATATTCATTGATTTATTCCCCAATCAACTTATTATAGCTGGCTTTTAATGCGGTTCCCAATTATCAAAAAATCAATTTGGTCAAAAATCTTATTCATTATCAGATTTCTATTACCATGAGATTAACATATCGATGGCCTCTTTTGACTGATATTTTTGTCATACTTAATTATTTTTTCTTTTTGAAACTTCTTATACAGTAACTCGGTGATATTACTCAAAATAAGTTTATATATATCTATATAATTGTGAACTTGATTTTAATTTAGAACTAAACTATTTTCTTTTCTAAACTAAATGTTTTTATTGTTAAAGAATTACTCCAACACCGTTAGGAGAAGGTAAAAGCACTACAACATTAGGATTAGTTCAAGCCCTTGTCAGCCAGAAGAAAAAGAATGCTATTGCATGTGTGAGACAACCTTCACAGGGTCCTACTTTTGGAATAAAAGGTAATAAATTTTACCTATTATCATTTTCATATTCTTAGTAATTATATAAATTTGTTATTGTAAATTTTATTTATGTTAAAAAAATATCAATACACTTTGATTTATTATGTAGAGAAGATTGTCGTGGGAGGGGGTGCCGTCAGCAAGCATCAACACCTCATTTTAATTTATTATATTAGTTATCCAATGGGAGTTTTTGTCACATTTTTGTTGAGGGATTCTTAGGGGTGTACTCTGAACCTTGATACTTCTAAAAATTAATGAAATTTA
>NW_027113948.1:141882-145818 GCF_000696795.3 Halyomorpha halys
TTAAAATTTATTTTCTAATCTTATATATATATATATATATATTTCTGTTGGTGCTATTACAGTGTAGATCTTAGGCCATACACTGTGTTCCTGGGATCACTAGTATCATAGGGATACCTGGAGAAGGTATAAATAAGGCCCCTCTGTATGTGTATACACACATATATAAAAGTTGGAAACTGCTGCCCTCCATATACTACAGATGACATGGGTGTGACATGAGAAAAAACAGTTATCAATGCAGGACTAATGGCTGGAACATGGAAACTTTTGATGATGCTTTATTCACTTTAATGCTAGAGGATGATTGAATTGAATGGGTCAGGCGAGGAAAAGGCACGTGTACTAACCTCTTTTATATCTGGGGCTTTGAATTGAAAGGGTCAGCCGAGGAAAAGACACGTTTACTAACCTCTTTTATATCTGGGGCTTGTGATGTAGCTATGACCCGTTCAAAGCCTGGCAAACATCATTCACCAGTGTACTGGTGGACGGATACTATTGACAATCTTTGCCGGTGTTCCAACCAAGCAAGAAGACGTTACCAGCGAGCGAGACGTCTACCGGAGTTTTCTGTGCTTCAAGAAGAGTTCAAGAGAGCTAGAAGGAACCTCCGACAAACCATTAAAGAAAGCAAACGACAGTTCTGGAGAGAACTCTGTGATGAGTTGGATGCAGACCCATGGTGTAGACCCTACAAAATACCACTTAAGAAACTATGTAAAAGCACGAACAGTTGAATACTATTGAATGTATAGACAATACATATACAACGGATTTTCCACAAATCACGCAGGAAGAGATAGAGGACATCGCCTTGGACCTACAATATGGCAAGGCACCAGGATTGGATGGAATTCCTAATGTAGCTCTGAAGGTAGCTCTCAGGAAACGGCTGGATCTTTTCATCGATCTCTTCAATTCTTGCATTTGTGTAGGCTCAGTTCCGGAAGAGACAGTGTCTCCTACTTATTCCTACATTATTACGGGGAAGACCCGTCAACTTATCGTCCAATTTGCTTATTAGATACTATGGGTAAGGCATTTGAGAAAATCAGACTACAAGAGTTCACGGAGGGAGTTAATGGCCTCTCGCAGGTTCAATACGGATTTTGTAAAGAGCGATCCATGATAGATACTGTTGAATTGGTAGTCGAGATGGCCTGCACAGCAATTGCAGGAGGAAGGTGGAGGAGAGGTGCTAAGTGTTATGCAGCAATCATCACTCTAGACCTTAGAATGCTTTTAACACTGCAAGATGGACCTGTATGGCGGAACCAGCCTGTCTTATGAGAGTTCTCACAGACTACTTCAAAGATAAAGTTCTGTTTTATTTTTCAGACATTGGCCAAAGGAGATAAAAGGTGACTGGTGGTGTCCCACAGGGTACACCACCCTGTATCCGTATTGGGGCCTCTTCTGTGGAATGTCATGTACGACGAAATCTTCAGATTGACTATGCTGGTGGGAGCCACAGTTGTGGGATTCGCAGATGACGTTGCAGTTGTAGTGGCAGTGAAGTACTTGGAAGAAGTTATCCTCATCGCTAACCAGGCTGTTCCTATGGTCCTAGGTTGGCTGTCTTCGGTAGGCCTGCAACTTGCAGATCACAAGACGGAGGTTCTTTTAGTAACTAGTAGGAAGCAAACTGAGTCCATCACTGTTACGGTGGGTTGCCACGATTTCGTTCCCAGTATTGCTTAAAATACCTAGGAGTCATGATCGATGCATGTCTCCGCTTTAATGTTTACACGGAGTATATCAGCACCAAATCTGGTAAAGTAGCATCCTTTTTGTCACACATTATGCCAAACATTGGAGGTTCCAGAGAAAGTAGCCGGAGGCTTCTTGTTACTGTTGACCCCTGCATTATGTTATATGCAGCCCCGATTTGGAAAGAAGCGATGGTTACCAAATCATATAGGAGACAGATGGTTTCAGTTTATTGCAGAGTTTGTTTAAGGACAGTTAGTGCTTTTCGAAATGTTTCCTACGAAGCGGTGTGCGTGATAGCCCAAATGCTGTCTGTGGAACTCCTTGTTGAAGAAAGAAGCAGGCACTATGGACGACGCTTACACATTTCCAGAGAAGAAGAGCAAAAAATGATCATCGACCAGTGACAGCAGCGTTGGGAGAGTGCAGATTCTGGGAGGTGGACTCACAAGTTAATACCCGATGTGAGCTCGTGGTATGGCCACCAACATGGTGAGGTGGATTTTTACATAATACATATCCCAATTGTTGACCGGACATGGATGGTTTAGAGCCTACCAGTACCGATTCAAACTGGATAACACCACAAAATGCCCTGGATGTCAGACTGTCGAGGAAACAGCAGAGCACTTGTTTTTTGCATGTATTCGGTTTGCTCAGGAGAGAAGTGAATTGCAGAGAGTGTGTGGAGGACGCATCACACCAGAAAACGTGGTGAGCTATATGCTACGCTCAGACCAGCATTGGAACACCGTGAAGAGATTCACCACAGTCATCTCCAAAAGGTTAAGAGAGGGCTAGAAGACGTGACTAGCATGGAAACGTGAAAACCATGCGAAGAAAACGAGGCAGCACTCAGCCATTTCCCTCCATGAAATAATTCCTAGCGGCGGTCCCATGGAGAGGAATGAACAGGTGTAGGGCGGTGGTTTTAGTGGGTAAAAATCCTACTCACAGATAGGTACAGGTCTATCTGTCTCTTTTGAAAATCTCCACCGATCCTCGAAAAAAAAAACACACACATATATATATATATATTGTAATATGCTCTTTTTGAGTAAATAGTATATTTTTATGTATAAAGGGTTTTTAATATGTTTTTATTTTATGTATCGTTTTAATATTGTTCATTTGTTTTGTTGAACCAAAAAGCAAGCTAACAAATTTTCATTGTCTACAATAAATACGTTATTCAAAACAAAACCAAGATGGTGGCAAGTTCATCTTCATAAAGTCCGCTGAATAGCAGCTATGTTGAGCAGATTCAAATATTTTTAAAAACTTTATTTTACTTCCCATCGCAATTATAGTACAGCAAATTTAAGAAAAAATAGAAGTTAAGAATAAGTTTTTACGAAAATTATTCATTAAGGAAATCATAATAAAAAACTCAAAACCATAGTACTACAATCGATGTTGAGAACTAACAACGAGAGAAGGGGAAGGAAGAAAACTTGGTTTTAGGGGATTCGTTGCTTAGGCACGGGCGGGGATTGATGTTTCCTGGACGAGGAGGTCCTCATTATCTTTTATCCAGCTTAAGGGAGACATCTTGAAAAAGAGGACATCGAAGAGTCACACATGGAGGGGATGGTCCACCTTCAAAAATCAAAAGCAGAACTCTTTCTGCAAAGTCAGAGCCATCTGGGTGATAAATGTCAGACATCCTGCAAGATCCTGAAGATCTGCAAGCGGTTGTGGGTTAATAATAAAATTAAATGCAAAATAAGTGAAAACCTTACATTTGTTGTCTGGGATTTGGACACATGAACCTGGTTGCTGTGTATACAGTGTCTCAGAGACACATACTTTGCACCTGGTAGCAGGATATACGGTGACAGACACTGTACACTTTACAATAACAGCACTGGTTATTACTCCAAGATAGCTCGGTCAAAATTTAAGGTTACTTTGCAATCTTGGAAGGTGGGGGAAAAGGTACAGAGAGTTTGTGAGTACAGCTTATTCGAGTCCTGCCAAAATATTCAATCAAAATTCACTAAGTTTATGTCAGACACCGTATACTCACTGAAGGTTAATTTAAATTTTATGTAATGGTTTTAAGTTTTGCTTTTTTCTAGTTTCTATATATTTCTATATTTTGTTTTCAATGCCTTCCATTTATTATGTTCTTTTATGTAAAATACAACAATAACAAAATTTGGACAATTTATTTCTTTTATTTTCAGTTCTATTCATGTATGCTAGTAAAGGTTCCTTTTG
>NW_027113948.1:145953-158064 GCF_000696795.3 Halyomorpha halys
TGTAATATAATGTATTTTAATATCCTCTTTTTTAAATTCGAGAGTTCATCTATAAATTATTTATATAATGACGAAATATATATATTAAAGAAAACTACAGTACAAACTAAAAAAAACTAAAAAAAAAACTTAAAAAACATCTCCTGGCGTCTTCTTACTCCCTCCATAGGCCTTCTTAAATTTTTTCTTCACTGTTGACCTTGAAGTTTCCTCATCCGCTTGAATTTGATTGAGAATACTCCTCTTGATTTGACATATGAAGGAGGTCTTTAATGAAACTGTATCCTCACTGTCTTAACAGATTCTCACCTACTTTCGCTTCCACTCTTGCCCCAGAATTTCTCCACCTCCTTTAAGGAAGTGATTTAACTCTGCTATATCACCCGAAAAGTGCTATAAGTCTGAGAAATCCTTCCTGAGGTCCTGGGATGTCATGGTCCGGACCTTAATTATGGATAGTTCATTTGTGTGGACCACCGCTAATGTAGTTTCCGGTAGTGATGGGATCTTTGATACTGTGGGGGGCTTCAGGCACTATGGGAGCTGCTGGGTTTTCTCCTGAGATATTTGGACCTCTGCTCTCTGTGCATAGTTTGATGTCATGTTTGAGTGAGGATAAGAATGATAAATAAACTTAAAACTAAAACAGTGAAAAAAGAGAAAGGAAGGTAAACAAATAAGAGTGACCACAAGGGGGACCAAGTTCCTGGGTTTCGGCACTTATGGGATGCCAGATAAAAATAATAAAATAAAAGGAAAAGAGTGCAGAGAAACCATGGACATGTTTAATCGAATAAAACTGATTTATTTCCATTCTTAAGTCTCTTCATTGACATTTTGAGTGTTTATTTACATGGGAACAAAGTATTAAGGCAGACAATATGCCTTTTCATATCATAACTTATGAATATCTATTTACTGTTTTTTAAAAACAACGCATCTACAATTATTACAAAAACAGTAAATTATAATTATAGTAATAAACCATAAATAAACAAATAGTTAGTAAATTATCTACAATTTTAACAAATAGTAAATTATAAAAGCTGAAGAGGGGGACACAATATCCCCATAATATTGTAAAACGTAATATAAATGGCCTTGAAGAGAAAAAATAATGGATTAAGAACCAATGTGTTTTTATTTCTTTTTTTTTTTTACTTTAAATCATTGTAATTTTATGAGTTATTTTTATATTGTAGTTTTTGATTAGATGTGTTTTCTTTTAACTATGCATTTCTGTTATTCTGAAGGGACCTTATCCCAAATTAAAATTTATTTTCTAATCTTATATATATATATAGTTTACCTCCAGTCCTCTGTTTATATCTGATATGTTAGATCTGTAATTTGTGTGTATATGTGTATATATATATATATGCTTATTTCCATTATTATCTTGTAGTATATTTATTTTTTAGGAGGTGCAGCTGGTGGCGGTTATTCTCAGGTAATTCCAATGGAAGAATTTAATCTACACCTAACAGGAGATATTCATGCTGTTACGGCAGCAAACAATTTGCTGGCAGCTCAAATAGAAGCTAGGATGTTTCATGAAGCTACACAAAAAGATAAAGGATTATTTAATCATTTGGTCCCACTGGTTAGAAATAAAAGAGCTTTTTCCAAATGTCAAATTAGGCGATTAGAAAAGCTTGGCATTGGAAAAAGAGATCCTGATTCTTTTACTGATGAGGAAATTAAACAGTTTGTTAGGCTTGATTTTGATCCTTCTACTATATCTTGGAATAGAGGTTAGTTCTGTATCAAATTCAATGAAGTTATTTTATTTTAATTGATATTTGTTTATATGTTTATATGCTGGGTTCCTTTTAATTAATTTAATACATTATTGTGTTAAGTAATTAATTATGGTATTATTCATCATTAAGTGTAAATTATGTAGTCAAGGTTTTTTTTATTCATATACATTTGACAAAATTGGAAAATAGATAAATAATTAGAAGCTGTGTATAATCCTAGTAATTGGAATTTTGCATACATACAAAGCTTAAAAAAGAACATTGAACTGTCTAAAGATAAACAAAAAAGAAATGAAGAAAAAAAAAGAAAATGAGATGAGTATTTTAATATATTTGTATTTAGTTAGCTTCGTTCATCTAGAAACATGAAGGCAATTGGGTTTTTTATTCTGTTCCATGTATATACTGATTTGTTTGGTACTTTTAAATGTTTTTTTCCAGAAACAACCAAACACACAGTTAAACACCACAAACAAATATGAAATTCACCATGAATGGAAGATTACTTTTATTAATGAACATGGAAAGATCTTTCATTAGTCTTGGTAATGTGTAGAGTTATGAAGGCTTTCCAGTAAAATTGTAACTGTTGTAATTAACAAGAATAGGAAAAAAAGTGTTACAGAAATAAAATAATTAACCTAATTTAAAAAACTTTGAAAAATATATTACCATTAGGAAACAATTATGTTTTGTTGTAAAACAAAGAAAAAAACAGTGTTGGTGAGAATTTGTGACTCAAATAAACGTTAATACCATTATCGCTGATGTTTGGGAGGTTTAATCATTGAATCACAGGATAGAACATCACATCATAGGAGCTGTTCAAGGATCAAGATAGTTTTCCGAGTTATTCCATGTTAGGCACTGATAAAAGGTGAAGGTGAGGTTTTTTTAATGGTGTTTTGAAACTATAGTTTAAATTAAAGTTTCAGTAAATATTTCTATTCCAAAACTTGTACTGCACTTGCTCTGTAGTTTTTGACAGTCAAAATGGGTCGTTGGAACATACCTATGAACCAATAGTTATGGGTTCAAAAAAAGCAGTTGCCAGCTAGAGAAAAATCAATGAAAATCACGTCACAGTTAATCTCTTAAAATAAAAGGGAATCTTTCCCGGCCGGACATGCCCCACTAAGACCCCCAGGTCCTATATCACTTTTGAAGTATTTACTTGAAATAGGAAGAGGAAATTTTAAAATAGTTAAATTGAGTGATATTTTAAAAGTGCCTGAAATTGGAAAAATGGTTTATTGAAGGAATGAGGTGAGCTGGGACTGAACTAATCTTTCCAAATGCTTTGACAGGTTTGATAGGATGGAGATAGGTCTAAAGTTGGAAGCTGCGGAGGGACATGGGACCTTATTCCACAGTTTAACAAGTACTTCTTTTCAGGCTGTGAGAAAAATGGAGTTATGAAGGAAAAAGTTGTAGATGTGTTGAAGAGCAGGAAAGATGACAGGAAGGTTTAGTTTAATCCTTTTTACCAGAATTTGGTCTTGTCCAACGTCGTTCATTCAGGATTTTAGCTCAGAGGCAATAAAGTCATCAGGAGTTATATGAAGAAAATAGAAAGATCTGGGTTAAATGGAGTTTGAGGAATAGGAAGGGAAAGTGGTTAGACCTGAGGCTCATTCGGAAGGATATCACTCCAAAATACATTTATGTTGTCCGATAAGACTGGAGAGGAGAATGTGGAGCTGGTAATGGTGAATTTTTTTAGGATTTTCCTCTTACTCTTAGGATCTGTGGCTTGGAAGAGGATACTGTAAAAGTGCTTTGCCTTTGGACCTCGTAAGGTTGACCGAACTGTGTGAGGTTTCCAAGGGACTTGGTGGTGGAATAATCATCTGGAACCCCTTTCATATCAAATATTATCCTACTTTAAGCTGTTCCTCTTCTTTTTGTTCCATTATTCCTAAACTATCATCACTCCTAATAAATCTCCTTCCTTTCTCCTTCAGCTAACATGTGTTTCTCAGGGATTCTCACTTTTACCAACACTTTTCTCCCTGTACATCAATGATCTTTCTGATTCTATTCACCACTCACAATTCCAATGATCTCTAAATTTACTTATCCTTTCATCCTACCGAGATGCTGTCCATGGGCATTGAACAATGATCTAAAGGCTGAATTTCGGAAAAACCAAGGACATCCTCATCAGTTCCAAGCAACTCCTTTATTCCCGCCCTTACTATTTACCTCAATAATCATTCAATTAATTTCTATTCTATTACAAAAACCTCAGAGTCTTCTTTGATCAACACCTCTCCTGAAATAATCATATTACATATAAATTTATGGCTGTACTTCTACAATTCCTAAGATTCTGTGATTTCATTCCTCAAAATACCTGTCAACTCCTAGTCTCCTCTCTCTTTTCTCCTTCCGCCTTGACAATGGTTGCTTAGTCTACTAAGTGCTATCTACTGGACTAAAGAGATAAGGCTGAAGAGATTCACACATTACTTAATAACATTTATCTTTGGGTTTCCCAGAAACTAGATCTCAACTCATCAATCTGTATATACTGTGATGCTATTTTAAGCATGTTTAATAATATTATTAAGTAGTCGAGACATTAATATTTTGTCAAAAATTTAATTAATGGCGAGAAGGCTCATGTTTGTGGCATAGTAAAAGGGAATAATTTTTTTTAAATAAGGAGACAGGACAGATTCCTGTGAATGTGGAGAGAGGAAGTATGTAGCTGCTTAAGAGATGGATAAATGTGTTGGGAGGATTTTCTAGTTCCAAGAATTGAAAATTCTGTTGGCTAGGGTTGATAGCAAGACAAGAAAGTCAATTATAGGACAGAAAACTATTTATTTATCTGGATTTCTAATAGTGAACTTGGAATAGAATGAAAACAACAGAAATGTCTCTTTTCATGTGAGATTAACAATTGGTGACTAAAAACTTACAGTTTTCTTTGCAAATGTGTGAAGTGAGAATATAGAGTCACTGAATGCTGTTGTAAATGTATTAGTTTAAGTGTGAATAATGTACAAATTGTTTGTTATTGCATATTTAAAAATGCTTACTAATGGGAATTCCTTATTTTATTTACTTCCATAGCTTTAGCTAATTGTAGTTAGTTACCTCTCATTTTATGCTGTTTCAATATTTTGTCTTAAGTTTCCACAAAATGAAGTATGGGCTTATGAATTTTGTCTCTATAATGTTTAAAAAAATTACTATTTATTTATTTATTTTTTTGAAATTTCAATATAGTCAAAACATGGAAATTACGTTTTTGTTACAGTGATTGATACGAATGATAGATTTTTAAGAAAAATTACTATTGGTCAATCACCTACTGAAAAAGGTTTTACTCGTGAAACTTCATTCAGCATAGCTGTTGCAAGTGAAATTATGGCAATTCTTGCAATTGCAAGTGACCTCAAAGACTTGAAAGATAGGCTGGCACGAATAGTTGTAGCATTGAATAAAAATGGTGATCCTATAACAGCTGATGATTTGGTATGTAATTCATTCTAACTTTATAAAAATAAGTTTATAATAATGTTTAATTTAATCACTTTATTTATTCATTTTATTTTTACAAAAAATTATTTCATTTTAGGGTGCTACCGGTGCAATGGCTGTGTTACTTAAAGATGCAATTCAACCAACATTAATGCAAAGCCTTGAAGGTACTCCTGTTTTAGTACATGCTGGACCTTTTGCAAATATAGCTCATGGATGTTCATCCATCATTGCTGATAAAATAGCAATGAATCTTATTGGACCAGCAGGATTTGTTATCACTGAAGCTGGATTTGGTTCTGATATTGGTATGGAGATGATTGTGATTTTTCTATTATAGAATAATTATATATTTAACTTGTAAATTTCTTGTTAAAACTAATATTTATTTATTTCTTGTTGGCATTAAACTTTTTTGATGTTGATGCTGATGTGAGGCAATTAAGTCATAATAATTAACAGTTGCTGTTATGGTTATTTCAAGTTTTTTTTCCGTCATCATTATTTTATTTGTTAAGTAGCCAGTTGGTAGTTTTCAAACATTTTAATATAATCTGTAAATTACCATCAAAATTTTAATTAGACTGAAGTTACATTATAATACAGAATATAAAATGATGTCTTAGGAAGAATCCATCAATCATGGATTAATACATAAAGTAATGTAGGGCAAACAAAATTATTAAAACACAACTTTTTTTTATCCTTTTCTCTTATTATCTTTATTCTTCTCCAGTGTTTTGGACCTACAGCTATGATCAAGGAGACCCTTAAAATTGATTTACCTAAGTTTTAAATTCAATTGGAGGCTATTATGTTCAAGTCATTTTATAAACATTTGTACTCTAAAGTTTTACCAGTGAAATGGGTGAATTAAACCATTTTCTCAAAGGAGGTGGCTGAATGGTGGTAAGAATTGAAGCGAAGGTAGTGGAAGACCTTCTAACCAAATGAGATGCAGACTCATTGAAAGCGTATGAGGTATCTAGAATAAAGAGGAGTCTTCTTAACCAAATACTAGCTGATGAGGAAACATCATGGTCTAAGTTAAAGATAGACTTAAAAAAGCTTTCGGAGGCGGGAGATGGACGACAGAGGAAGATATCCTCCAAATGTTAAGGTAGGTGAGAAAACTTTGACAGACTAGTGGGCATTATGCTGAGGTTCTCCTTGTCCGGCATAATCAAATGGAGAAAATGAGAGAAACAGTGGATATCGAGGAGGCCAAGGGAAGAATGGGATTCCTGGATACAATCCTCAAGCTACAGTTGCCCAAAGAGACAGGAAGAAGAGAAGGCTTACCGAGCAGGCGATCTTTCATTGCTTGCGTGAAAAACATGATCGATTGAAGAGCAAGAGAAGAAAAATAAGAGAAGAAACTGAAGAAACTGGATGGACAAGGATTACATATAATCACCCTAGGAACACCATAACTCTTAGAAGAAGAGAGCCCTGGGACAATGGCTAGGAAAAGTCCAACCTGCATAGTCTGAGGTGGAGAAAAGTACACCAAAGAAGAAATGATTCCGCAAGCGAGTCCACAGAAGTGTCGAAGGCCTCTAAGACAAAATTAGAAGAAAGGGAGGTGGGAAGAGGACAGAGAAGCAGAAGGAACTTGTGGGAATGTACTGAGGAAGAGAGAAGAACCAGGGAGGAGATCTGAGGTGCCTATCAGCAGAGAGGCGACCACACATCAGTGAATAAAAATGTTAGGAGGGAGTACGGCGGTCTGCCAGTCATATGGGTAAAAGGAGGAGTGAGGTGCCTCGTAGATAGAGGGAGATCCAATATCATCGTGGATTGAGAAGCGCTGGAGAAGCTGAGTAGTGAAAGAGGGTTGTTCAAGCATTAAGCTGACAAGAGACTGGAGGGAAATAATCCTAACTCGGTACGATGATGTCTTTCAGGGAAGGAAGGTCCTTGGAGTAACGGGTAAGACAAAACACAAGATTCCCTTGAAACAGGATAGGCTAACATATACCTACATATATCCCCAGGCACTCTGTCAGTACATTAGAGAAGAACTGGATAATCTGAGGAGACAGGGGATTATTACGTCTCTCTATAACAGTCCACTGTGGGTGGTCAGGAAGAAAAGTGTACCAGGTGAAAACAAAAAAAATACACGGTGTTGTTTGATTATCGAAAAGTAAATGAGAGTACGGTCGGAAAAAAGTATCCAATACCAGGATAACACGATGATATCCTCGATAGGCTGGGTGAAGCAACAATTTTTAGCACTCTAGATCTGAAGGCAGGATATCACTGGATTAATATGTACCCCAGAGACCAACACAAGACTACATTTACTTTTGAGAGGGGCCACTACGAATTGATTCTGATGCCATTCAGCCTGAAAAACACTCCTATTCCAAAGGTTAATGGATTAGTTTTTGAAGGGACTAGATGAATTGGTTTACCAGTTGTCTACTGACTGCCGAGTAGAGAGGACGTATCCAGTGAGTTTTGTTAGTTTTTTGCGAATTAAAGTGCTTGTAGAGATATTTTTGAGAACAGGAGTGTGCCAAAACGTTGGTACAGAAGTGGTTTAGTGCGGAGTGAAATTTGAACAAATTCCACCGAGCAGTTTTGGCTGAATTTAGGAAAAGAGTGGGGCCACGAGGAGGTTTTCACCCCACGTGACCGAAAAAATTAACGGTATCAATTTGTGCAGTAGACAGTTGTATACACCACAAAAAGCTGCGAAAAACGAATACCTACATGACCCCAATCGGAGGACCCTGGGGTGAGTTATACATTTTTAAAGTTTAAAAGTTAAATTGGTTGTTGGAGTGAGGTGCCTGGAGTGGCTGGAGTGGTGTCGTGCCATGCACTTTGCCCAAGAGGGGAAAGTGTATAATCAAGGGAAGTCGAAATATTCCTTCCGGGGCCCATATCATGGCCGGAAATGAGGTGAGAATGGCAAAAATCTCGGAGACTTCAACGGTGGGTCAAGAAGGAAGTTGGCCTTCCTTGGTAAATGAGGAGACTTTAATGATGGATCAGGATGGAAAAGGGTCATCGATGGACTTGTCGGTGATTTTAACGCCTGATAAAGAAAGTAGGTGGCCCTCCAAGAAGAATTTAATAGTCGGGAAGGATGGAGATGGACCCTCAATGTCTGAATCGGACTTCCCAATGACAGATGCGAGTGTGGGGAGGCAAGTGAGCCCACAGAGCCCCAAGGAAAAGAGAAAAAAGAGGGCTAGAGTGGAAGACTCTCTCTCAGAAGATAGTCCCACCGAGAGATCCAGGACCCTAGCTGATGGAATCAGGAGGTACCTGACTCACACTAAGATCAGCTTAAAGAATCAGGAGCACATAAACCACAAAATTGGGGAAATCAGGGACATTGGTAGGACTAGAGGCAAATGGCACTCCGTCCCTGGTATAGTTAGGGAGGTGGTCCGGGAAGCCTTATACACCAACCAGCTCTACAGCATAATCACTGATAAGGTTGTAGAAATGGTGGCTCCACAGATAGTGAAGATGATAGGGGAAGCGCTGCAGGGATGTGAGAGTGAGGCGTCTCCTACCTGTGAAAGGGTCAGCGAGGCTAAGCCACGAAAGAAAACAGCGGAAAGAACCCAAAGGTAGAAAGGAACCACTAGTACCAAAATGTCATGATGCTGCCCCGGCTCCAATGCCCCTGAAAGGGGTGAGAACCCCATATGCCGGAGCAGGAACATGACGGAGGACTCAAGTGAGGATGATGAGGTGTATAGGGCGGTTCCGGGCCTAAGCGACCCCCCAAGCGAAGCACGATGCCGGCAAGGAGGATTGGGTCTTGGTACAGAGAAAGAAAGGGAAGAAGGAGGAGCAAAAAGAGGAGAAGAAGGGCAAGCTGACGTTCGCCGGTGTTCTTGCCTGTCTCCCACAGGTATCTAGAAGGGCAGAGGAGACTGCCACCTATGTGACATGGTGGAGTGGATAGTGGAGTGGATGAGACCCTGCTTCTCCTGTTAGGGGTGGGCTATCGATGACGTGGGTGGTGGAAGTCCATCAGTCAGTGAGGCTCGCCCTGATGAACTTGTCCACAGCAGACACAACGACAGGATGGTGGAGCATGACCATCAGAGATTACCTCAACCCCTGTGGTGTCAGAAGTATGGACACCCTGCCCAGGCATGCACAGAGGACCTGGCGTGTAAGTGGTGTCTTGGCACAGGCATAAGATAAAAGAATGTGCGGCAGTGAAGAAGGGACTGACACCGCGCTGCAGAAACTGTAGCGAGCAAGGCAGAGAGGGGAAATATCTCCAACATTGTGCGGGGACCAGGGAATGCCCACTACATCTGTAGAAGATGGTCGTGCAGGCGAAAAGAACGCGGTATGCGTAGGCTGCAGAACCTGCAGGTCAATATGGGCCGAAGACAAGTGGTCGCGGACGAACTTAGGACTCTCGCCCGGAAGGTCGACATGGTAATCCAGGAACCATGTTATCGCAACTATGTGGTTACAGGGTTTGGTGTGGCGTCGAGGGTGTTCGCTTTGGGCAGTGGTGAGAGGAGGCCTAGAGCGGTGATTGTGATAGTTAATGCCTCCCTCGACATTATGGAACTGAAGCAATTCACCACAGCAGATCAGGCGGCATGTTACAGGAGGTGGGGAAGGATCTCTTTCACTCTTGTTTTGTCGTACATGCCATCGCCTAGAAGGAACAATGAAGATATCAACGATAGTATCGCTGCTGTGGAGGCTGTCCAGAGAAGAGACCAGACGTGTTGGACGTACTGGACGGATGCTGGTGGATAATGTGTAGCCCCATCTTAAGGCACTCAAGCGAGTGCTGGGCTGCACCACGTTTTTAAAATAATTATTGTTCTAAAAAATTAAATGGTTCCACCAAATAATTTTGTAAGTATTGATGAAAATAAAGATTAAAAAAGAAAAAAAAAGATGTTTATTGCCAGCAGTAGCATGCGCAATCCTAACACACTACCCCACTGTTGCCGAACCCTGTATGGCAGCAATGCCAGGAAGGGGGAACAAAAAAAAAAAAAAATGTGAATTGGTTCGCTAAATATATATGGAAAACCAGTTAGCATTTAGCAAAACCAAAAGTTTTTGGGACATATAATTTCAAAAGAAGGAGTAAAATCTGATGCTCAAAAAGTGGCAGCCTTACAGCGGATGGTAAGGCCAAAAAATATTAAAGGGATTAGACGGCTGTTAGGCACAGTACTTGGTTCCCCTTAATAATCTTCTCAAGAAAAGTAGCAAATTGATAATAGCACAGGGCATGGAGCAGAATATTTTCAATTGCATGGAGCACTTGCAGGGAGAACCGGTCCAGGCATTTCTAGATTTTTGGGAGCTATTTACCCTCACCACAGATGCCAGTAAGTGTGCCCTGGGAAGAAGATACAGGCAGAGACCGCCCAATAGCATGTGCCAGCAGTCACCTGACGGAAGCGGAGGCTTGTTATAGTGCCCTAGAGATGGAGCTTCTGGGGATTTTGTGGGCAGTAGACCACTTCTGACCCTATGTGTTAGGTAAGCGGTTCTGGGTCAATACGGATCATTGCCCTTTGCAGTGGGTTGGAAAGTTAAAGTTATCATCCACAAGGACACGCGATGGAAAGAATTTCTTAGCAAGTCCAACATGGATATTATTTACAAACTTGGTAAAGAAAATGTGGTGTCTGACTTGCTTTTGAGGGCAATAACAGTAAATGAGATCAAAGACAACCAGGGAGGCCCTTCAGTGGAAGCAAGGCAGTTTCTGCATGAGTGGACTAATAATAATGATTATTGTTATTATTATTATATTGCTATTGATATATTCTGTTTCATATTTATATATTGTACGAATAGTTAACAGGGAATATCCGTAAACTGGCAGTATATCGAATGTATATATAAGGAACTGCTCCTACAATAAAGTTCAGTATCAAAGTTGCCATCAAGCATTGTGTGTCAAAAAACCTTGTTCCTTTTTTAGTATCATTCTGATCCAGAACAGACTTAATTTATAATTACTCGAATATTTGGGCCTAAAATCAAATTGTCTTACATTATCTTGTCATAGATTGGAAAATATAATCCTAAAGTTTTGTGTCAATTCCATCAGTGAAATTTTATGAATCTACTTTTGGACACAATTGTAATGATGTTTTATTTTTTATGATTAGTCATTTGTTTTAAATTTTTTGTTTCAGGTATGGAAAAATTCTTTGATATAAAGTGCCGTAGCTCTGGGATGATTCCAAATGCTATAGTTCTTGTGACAACGATCAGAGCTTTAAAAATGCATGGAGGTGGTCCCCCTGTAGTTTCAGGTCTTCCCTTGAAAAAGGAGTATGTTGAGGTAATGGATTTAAGATAAAGTGAGGAAAGGAATAGGATGGGAGGAGAGGATGTTAAATAATTAATTGGTATATTGTTTTTGGACCTATGAAATGGTCATAGAGACATAAGTATCTTGGAAATAATCAAATTTAAAATAATAACATAATTACAGACATTTAAAGGTATATATATATTTTTGTTACTGAAGGTAGGCAGTTTCAACTACCTCAGCTGCACAATAACCTCAATAAATAATTTACTGATTGAAATAGACCAGTTTTAAAAAGCTCAAACGGAGCATTAATCTTTCTTGCCAAGGATACTAAAATCACAAAAAATCTCTAAAACTCTGAAGCTAAAAGTGTTCAATACCATGATGAAGTTAGTTCTGATTTATAGCCCAAGGCTCATGGAATGTACCATAGAATGCAGAATTGAGAGACTTGAAAGGAAAGTCCTCCGTACAGTAATGGGAGCGTTTTGGGATTAGAGCATGTGCAGGAGAAACTGAACTGCTTGCAGAGATTGGTCAGTCAATATCTCATGATAAAAAGAAAAAGATCTA
>NW_027113948.1:163393-174225 GCF_000696795.3 Halyomorpha halys
ATTTAATGTGTTTTTAATCATTTTTATTTTTAAACAAAGCATTACTACTATTTTGGGTTTTGATTAATTTAATCATTTTAATTTGATATTTTTGGACACATGACACTTAAGATCTTTATAATGTTAATGGTATACTTTTTAGCTCTGATACAGCTAGTGAATGTGAACTTATTCGAAATGCCAGTATTGAAGCTGGTGCTGTTGATGCAGTCGTTTGTAAACATTGGGCAGAAGGTGGTATGGGGGCATTAGGTTTAGCAAATGCTGTTATCACTTCCTGTGAAAAATCATCATCATTCAGGTATATTTTTGTAAATTTGTGTTTCTATGATCTTATAATTCTTCATATTACTACTATTAGTGAATATTTCTCGATATTTTAATTTGTTCCTTCCTGGCTCTTGTTTTATATTGTGGTCACATTATTTGTAAAATTTAATGTTAGCCTATAAAATATTTGCGATCCCTATTTTGTTCGGCACTTTGACCTACATATGTTTTTTAAAAAAAAAATTATTTACCTCAGTTGTTTATTATATCTACCACACCTTACTGAAAATTCTTTGTTACACCTTACCGATAGTCAGGATTTATGGTACAAATTATTGTTGAAAATGGATTTATTTTGTAGGTTTTATTTAACTTGCTTCCAATGATGGCTTTTAACTTCTTATTTTAACTTTTAAAATTAAAATATGATTAGGCATCTGAGGTTTCGATTTATTTATTTTCTCTTGGGTTCACTTATAAATAAATTGGTTTGTTTAAATTATTTCACTATTGAATAAAAGAAAAAAATATAAATAAATGAATATTTCTCAAACTTCGTTTAATGAAGCAAGGTTTACTTTATGGTTATGAATTTATTTGTGTATGAACTAGATCATTGGAATAAATCATTATACTGATTTAAAAAAATTAACATTGGATTCAATGTTTTTTTATGTTGTTACTTGCTTACAAATTACAGTGAAATAAACTTTTCCTAAATTTAAACAATGTTCTACAAGTGCCTCAGGTTTATTTAGTTATAAAAATCATAATTTAGTCATTAAACATTTTTTCATTTTGAAGCCTTTGCTTTTAAAATTATAATTAATTTAGGTAATAATTTTATATTATTTTACAGATTCATTTATGATTTAGAAGACAGTTTATTGAAAAAAATTGAGAAAGTTGCAATTGAAATGTATGGTGCTGCAACTGTTTCTATGTCTGAGCTGGTTAAAAATAAACTTGAAAGCTTACAAAAACAGGTGACTGATGTACACTATTTTTATTATCTAGTTAATACTAATAATAGCAACAACACCACTTAAGAAATAAATTTTTATTAAGCAACTGGCTTATCTGATCAATTATAAGATCCCTATACTGCCTTACAATAATTATGAGAGATAGTTGACCGTGGATGACTTGTATGAGGAGAAGATGGTTGGGGGTGCGGCCAAAATAAAACAGAAATAAGTTGATGTAACTTATTTAATTGTGCCAACGTTTTGGCTAGAGTTTCTAGCCTTCATCAGGGCTAAGAACAAAACAAGATAATAACCAATAAGTATAGAAAATAAAAATAAAATATAAACAGAATGACATAAACTGAGAATAATTTTACAGAATAGAATTAATAAAATGAAGTGATGAGAGAAGTGGAAAATAAAATGTATACATAGGCAATTGAAAAAGAAGGTAAAATAACATAATTAAGGAAATAAAATAAAAATGAAGTTATATAATGCAAAGAAGTATGAATATATTAGTTATTAATTATTTAAAAATTGAAATATGGAAAGAAAAGAAAATAGAGAGAAAGAAAATATATGTAACCATAATAATTCCATATATATGTAACCATATATTAAATGAACCATATATGAAATATATGGTTCATTAAAAACCATATATGAAAATGGTTACATAATTCCATTCTGTAAAATTATTCTCACTTTATGTCATTCTGTTTATATTTTCTATACTTATTGGTTATTATCTTGTTTTGTTCTTAGCCCTGATGAAGGCTAGAAACTCTAGCCGAAACTTAGGCACAATTAAATAAGTTATATCAATTCATTTGTGTCATTTTGACCGCACCCCCAACCATCTTCTCCTCGTACATGTTTTACAATATTTATCTAACCAGTGCACTTGCCCCTTAAAGGAAAAGATGCCTTCTCCAGTGTTCTGGAAAGAATTTATAATAGACTTCCCAAAAATGATGCTCAAATTACCTTAGGCGACTTTAATGCTAAAATTGGGAAAGAAGGTTTTATTCCAACCATTGGAAGGCACAGTAGGCATGATGAATGTATAGATAATGGTATGAGATTAGTCGATTTCACAATAACACAGAATTTTAGAATCAGGAGCACATATTTCATCCATAAAGAAACTTGGCAATCACCAGATGGAAGTACCTAGAACTAAATTGAGACCATTCACTCATTGATATTAGATATGCTTGCTATGGTTATGATGTACTTAGTTTTAGAGGGGCTGACTGTGACTCAAACCATTTTTTTTGGAAGGATGAAAAATTAACATAACATTGTGACACCGAGATTAGGTAAAACCCTCAAAAAATATCCCTCTTAATCTTGAGAACTGGCAGTTGCTCGACTTTTGTGAAGTAGCATTGTCAAAAGAATTATATAAGCATGCCTTAAAAGATGATACTATTGAAGGGGAATGGAAAAAAATTAAGACGAACCTAAGAAATATTGTAGAGAATGTTAAAGACCTATGGCAAGTAGATATACAAATAGTTGATATGTTAAATGTGAGAATGTACAGGAGCAAAACAGAGCCAGAATAAGGATGCTCAATTAGAGAATGATGAGAACTAGGGAATATTACATTGGTAAAAGAAAAATAATCAGAGAATTGTGTTGAAAGAAAGAGAGATGCCATGAAATAAAGGGATTGAAAGAGATAAGAGAGAATTTTATTTTACAGAGATACAAAAATTTCATAAGGAGATTAGAATCATCAAATTTGTCTCTCATCTCCTTATAGATAATTAACCTCTAAGACGATATTTTCAAATACCTCAGCAGGATGATTCAGATGATATAGAACTTCCGCAAGAGAAAGGAAGTTATGACCAAAATAATACAAACTTTCCACATACTATAAATCTCCAGGCATTGATCAGCTACAAGGAGAAGGTGTAACTGTTTGATGTTTGGTGTAACCAGTTTGGATGTGAAGGTGTAACTGATGAGATGTACAGTATAATTTATGACATCAGGATGATTTAATAGTATTAATCAGTATAGACTGGACAAAACAGTATGGTATGGATCTGCCCTATTTATAAAATAGGTGACAGACTATTATGTTGTAACTATAGAGCATTCTCCTCAGTGTTGCTTATAAAGTATTGTTAGTGGAAATCAATAAAAGGATTGGTTGGTGTGAACTAATACAGTTTCAGGCCTGACAGATCTACTACTGATCACATCTTTTCCTTAAGGATTATACTGGAAAAAAAACTTATCGGAATGATTGGATGAATAGAGGAGAACTGTTGAAAAGTTGGCCAGTTCTGGGATTACCATGGTAATTTGTGCAGCTTGCTAAATTGACTTACATGTTCAGTGAAGATTCAGGACAACTACTCCAGCGAATTTGATCTGTGGAATGGCCTCAGAAAGGGTGATCCATTGACCTTGCATTGTTTAATCTGGGATTTGAAATTGTAGTGAGATCCATCAAGACAAACCCCAAAGGAACAACCATGAATAGATTGGCACTGCACATGGCCTATGCAGAAGATGTTATCACATTGGTATGCAGTACATTCACATCATTGTTGGATTCTTTGCAAGAATTCCAGGATTCTGCCAAAAAAGTTGGTCTTTTTATAAGTGTAGGCAAGACAAAATATATGAGAAGTGAAAGGCAAAACAATCCTTACATTGCAGCATTTTGTTAGGGATTTGACAATGTGGACAATTTCAAATATCTAGGGTCATTTATTACTTCAAAAAATAATATCAAATATGAAATAAAAGAAAGTTTGGCAGCTGACAGTAGGTGCTTTCCAAATCTCTCCCACAAAGCCAAGCTTATAATATACCAGATAATCATCTGGCCTGTAGTAACAAATCGCTGTGTAACATGGATCCTGACAAAAGAATACTTTTAACACACATTTTAAGGTGTGTTATAAGGTATACTAAAATGTGTTAACATGATATAGAGAAGCGAAAGAGAATCAGAACAGAAAAAAATCGGGAGTCAGTGGATTTAAATGGTCAACCTGATCCAGTGGTGTTTATCAAGATGGGCAGAATCTGATGGCTTGGCTATGTGGAAACGATGCTAGAGGATCTAGCCAGAAAGCTGCTATATGAATATATGAAAGGAAGACTATGTTTGAGATGGCTTGATGACAAGGAGCCAGACTTCTGCCAGTTTGAGGTGAGGAGATGGAGTAGACATGATGCTAAATATGTGGTCGAGGATTATTGCAGAGGCCAAGGCCTTGCTAGAGCTGTAGGGTCATTGTATGAATAAATCAATTAATTTTCATGCTTGATGAAGACAATATGTGTTTATGAAGGGAAGAACACCCTAATAATGCCCTATTATAATGATTTGAGATAATAATAAAAAATACAATAAAACAATAGATGAGATATTGGGATGTTCCAAGGATGTCCTGTTTTTAGCTTTAGCCGTGGTTAACGAAGGGTGATCTGTTCTCACCTGTTGTGCATTTCAGATTTTTAATTTTGAATGTAGAACATTCTTTTTGAGTTTCTAACAAGAACGGGCGATAAACTGATTTTCTAGGTGATCATAATTACTTCTGTAGTTTTTGAGATTGTTCAAAACATTTTTAATATAGTAAACCTATAAAAGTTGAAAAATAATTTAACACTATTCCCTTAACATAGTTGTGATTCTACTGATCTCCAATGTAAAGTAGATATGATTATAATTTTAAATTTTGAGTTATTTTGAATCCAGATATCTTCTTAATCTCTTGCTGATCCTTTCTAAACTGATAGTTTATAGTTAAGGAGAGATTATAGAAAATATATTCCCTCTGAAATCCATGGCTTTTAATAAAATGAGAAAATAAGTCTGACAGCTTAGAGGACCAGATAGACTAAATCACCGTCAGTTGGAAATTCAGGTTCTTACTTTTGAACACTAAACCTGAAAATGAGCTCAGTTCAAAAAGGAACAACTGGACCTGAGGAAACTCAAAACCCCAGAGGTGAAGGAGGAAAACCTTACTGTTAAATTCTGAAACAAAGTTAAAGTGCTGCAGATGTCTAAAGATTCCAGTTATAAATATTGGGAGGCAATCAAGGACATTGTAGAATTGGCAAGTCTTATCTAGACTATGAAAACCTTGAGAACTATTAGTGGGGGAAGGTTTGAGAATCTATTGACTACTTGCAGTAAATGGCTTATAAAAAGACAGATTGCAACTAGAAAAGCAGATTTGAATTCAGTATTAGATATCCAAGTGACATAACTTGGAATCAACAGAGATAGTAGTATGATTTAATTCTCAATTTAGGGTTTGAGAGCCTTAAAGTAAAATGAATTGTTAAATAATAGTAAAAAAACCAAATATTGAGTTCAAAAAAATATTTGTGGTTTAAAAGTATATAAAAATTTAGTTTTTAGGATGGAAGAGCATTATTTACCATTTGGGGAATATTTTATTGATAGAAGATGATTTAAAAACAGATATAAAATTGGGAAAGAATAATAAGTGAAGGGAAAAAAGTAGTCCTAGAGAAATTGAAAAAAAAACAGGTAAGAGGTGACATATGTGGTGAAGCAGAATTATATAATTTACTTTATGGTATCGATTTTGAAAGAAATACTTAGAATTTAATTATTTTTTCAATTTTTTACATCTCACAGTTTTTCTGCTTATGATTGTCCTTGTTTGACTAATTTATGGAAAATGTGAAAGCTGGACCAAGAAAAATAGTTCAATAGATAAATATTTCTGAAGATTTTGAAAAATGTTAGGATGCTATTTATATATGGAAATTAGGTTTTAAAATCTTCTAAAATAATAAATTATCTTTTATTTAACATGTATTTAACTCATTATACAGGTGTTTATATTATTAATTTAGTCCCTGTTTCTTCTCTATCAATCTACCTCTCGTTTAAATGTAGTATGTTTTAATAAATATTGATAATTTATTATTGTTTCTTTCTATTATTTTCCAGGGTTTTGGTAATTTACCTGTTTGTATGTCTAAAACTGCTTTGTCACTAAGTGGTGACCCACTTCTAAAGGGGGTTCCTGAAGGTTTTGATCTTCCTGTAACAGATGTGTATTTATCAGCTGGTGCTGGATTTGTTGTAGTGATGATTGGTGAAGTAAGTTTACATACCTATAAAAATACAAATATAAATACTTAAGTCTTGATCTTACAACACTACTTGTTTAGTGATAGTCAAACATAGTAACTGTTAAGTATATTTTTGATAATGTTAGTCATCGGTTATTATTTTTTGCAGATATCTAAAATGCCAGGATTGCCAACCAGGCCAGCTATATATGATATTGACATAGATCCTAATACTGGAGTCATTGAAGGATTATTTTAATCAATAAATTTATATATTAAGTTTAATCAAAAAGATATTAGAATTTAACTAATTAAACTTAAATTAGGAAAAAATATTAATAGTATATTTTTAAATCTATTAATATTAAATATTGTTATTTTTTTAAATAAATATTTTTTTATTATTGTAGTTATAATTATTTAAATTACAAAAATTACCAAGAACCATCTGAAGATATTAAAAAAAAAACTAGTTGAACTATAGCCTGATTTGTGTATCTGTTTTTGTGGAAACCCATAAATTGGCAGAATTCTGCTTAACTAGTACAGATACCAAACTCTTTGTTCAGTTTTCAATTTGTTTTAACAAGTGTTTGGAACTCAAGAACAAAAATAAAAGTCTATACTTTTTTAATTATTTTATCTAGGTTTACAGGAAATTTTGTTAATTTTATCTTGAAGGCAGCCGATCCAGAAAGGTTGCTGCTGTATTTTTTTTTTTTTTTTTTTTCTAGCATTAAAATATTTTTACATTATGAAACTAATTGAAGATAGAAAGAATTGTTCAATGAAATAATTTTAAAAAGTTACAAAATCGTTTATAATTTTAATTAATTATTTTATCATATCAGTAAATTACAAATAATAAAATATCTGGTGTGTTTTTGGATTCTAGGAATCTTTAAATGTAACCCTTCAGGAGAAAAGCCATGGAAGGCGGACTCAGATTTTTGAAATTTATTTTTGGATTCTAGCTTCTTGAAATGTTAATTTATTGGTAGAAAGGTGATTTATTAAATCTGTTAAATATTTTGATAGTTTGTAGGTTGGGGAATTCAGGAATAAAACTATGGATCTTAGTGGGTTTTCTTATGTGTGTTTTTTTTTTTTTTTTATAATGGAATAGAATGTCATAAATTATAGTGAAGATGGGCTTAGCTGATAGTTCAAAAAATTTTCTAATTGGATGATGCATTACAATTGTGGAATTCCCAAAGGAGTTAAACAGTTTTTTGTCCCTTGGCCCTAAGCATTGTATAAATTATGTTCAAAATCAGTTACCTGTAGTTGCTCTTATAAGCAATGGTGCTGATTTTCCGAACCAAAATTACCCACTCAGAGTCTTGAAAATACCTGTTTTACCTGACAAATACCTGCTACTATTACCCAGTAACTTTGTTATAACTGCTACTGCATGATTGTTTTAGTCATAATTGTACTGTCCCACTAACTGTCATAATAGCTGATAGTACAAGTTATATCAGTGAAACAACTGTCTGGTTAACTATCACATTCATACACCTTGACAGTAAACTATAGCACAATTTTAGTCATTGCAGAAACAGTTGCAGCCACTGCCATGGTTAACTGTTTGATAATTGCAGTTATGACAGTACTGTAGCACTGGGTCTGGCATGATAGTTGATAGTACAAGTAATGTCAGTGAACTAACTGTCATGTGTACTGTCACTGCCTTGACAGTAAATTGTAACAAAATATTAACCTTATCAACTGTAATGGTGATAGGTGGGAAAACAGTGTTCTTATATATTGTTTTGTTTTGATTATTTCTGAACTTGCAATTGGTTCTATTCAAAATGTTTAATCTTATCAACAGTAATGATATTGTGCAGTAGCTCAAAGAAATATAAAAAGATGGTAAAAATTGTTGCCAGAGTGAGTGTCTAATTATAAAATAAAATTGTTAACAATATTTATTCAAGTAGGGAGTTTACGACAGAAACACTTTCTGAGGTTCGCTGAGTCCAAATAACCAAGTCTTGCAAGATGTTCTCTGTAAGTGACCAGCCTAACTAAAAAAAAATTATCCCAAGCTCCACTAACATATCTGGCCTGGTCCCCTAATGGTTTAGGAATGCCTAGTTTTATAAGTTCAATATCTAAGGAAAAATAATGACTCATTAGCAATGGAAAAAGTGTCCAAGGATTTAATAATTCAAGAACTAATGCTCTGCTGCTCTAGCTAATGCTCTACATATAGCACAAAGCCAGTTTACCCGAAATGATCTGCTACCAGCTACTTACCTACTAAGGTGAAAAATACCCAAAATCGGTTAAAAATTTCTGCATCAGCACAACTGCTTATAAGTGATCATGAATTTATTTTATAAAACAGTATAGATGAGAGTGAATAAGATGAAATGAGAGGTAAATGTGTTAGTATAATTACCATATAATAACAGAACAAAAAAGAACAATAACATTGTATATCATTATATATAATATATCACTGAGATACAATCTAACATTCAAAAAAGTACAAAAGAGATTTTAAAAATAAAACCTAATATATAATAACAAAAACCAAGCAAATTGTCACCATTACCAAAGAATAATACATCCACAAATCAAATACGTTTGTAAATAACAAACAAACATGCAAAATAGTTAGTATGAATTCAACTCACAAATTATTGACTGGTACAAACATAACAGCCCAACTCAAACAACAAAAATACATTGGCAACATTCTACACATTACAAATTTACCAACATATCTCTAAATTATATTCAATAAGAAGGAAAACCAGTTAGACCTATAGTTTCATTCCTGAATTCTCTAACCTACCAACTATCAAAATATTTAACAGATATATTAAATCACTTTTCTACCTATAAATAAAATGTTAAAACTCCTTTGAATTCCAACAAAATATCACTAATATTCAAGTTTCACATATACATAAACTGGTTTTCTTAGATGCATCATCATTATTTACTAACATAGTATGTATTGGGCGTACAATACATACTATGTTAGTAAATAATGAACTCAATTGGCATGCAATAAGTGCTTATTGCATGCCAATTGAGTTCATTATTTACTAACATAGTATGTATTGGGCGTACAATACATACTATGTTAGTAAATAATGAACTCAATTGGCATGCAATAAGTGCTTATTGCATGCCAATTGAGTTCATTATTTACTAACATAGTATGTTATTTTACGTATATAAAAATGGTGTGTACTTGAATGGATTACTAAGTTATTAACACTTTGACCACAGGGAATCCACTGGAAAACCTCTTTAAAACACAGTTTTTTAAATATATTTTCTTTTCTTTTAATTTTAATAAGTATTATATAATGTATAAAATGTAATATTTAGCCAAATAAAGTTTAAATATCTGTTATTTAACCATGATGACTTTTGTCGTTACCAGCTTATGCTTCTGAATCTATCTATACAGTCAGCTGATACATGAATGTTTTGCAACTGCATTACTGAATAAGGACTCTAGAAAGTTACTGTTTATCACCACATTTTCTATAAAACATTTAGGCAATCTGAAATAATCCAAATCAATATAAACAATTTTTTTTTTAAATAAAAAAATTCCTTTTGAACTTGTAAAAATTGTTATTTGAAGTGTAGAAAATAAAAGAATACATAAGTAAATAAAGTCGAGACTATCCAAAGTGAAAGGGAGGTGCTAGGGCTCTTCTCTCTACTCTAAAGGCACTAGAAAAGTGACCTCCCTTGACAGTAACTTATCATCATATGTACTTCCAAATCACTGCTGGTTTGATGGTGATAATATGTTGTTAATTGCTGTCAAAGTGTTTAGCTTTTGATTTTGCCTAAGTCTGTGGAAGCAAGTTCTCTGCCTAGTCTGTCTGAAGAGTATGGACCTGAATTGTACACTTTGAAGTGCCTACTACTACTACTAGTGTGGCTCTACAATCCGCTGTCGAATCCTGGCTTCCTCTAGCAGCTTCCGCCAATTGTCTCGGTCTCTTGCAGCCGCCATCCAATTCCGAAGCCCCAGCATATTTGTTGCTTCAGCAGTAACACCATCAGCCCATCACAGCTTTGGTCTTCCTCTTCTCCTGGTACCGTGGAGTGGCTCCATCAGTAATTGTCTTGGTGGATCCTCACTGCCCATTCTGACGACGTGTCCTGCCCATCTCAGTCTTGCAATTTTCATCACTTGAACGATATCAGACTCCTTAAACATAGTGTACAGCTCCTGGTTTTTCCTCCTTTTTCACTCTCCTCCGATGAGAACACCACCATATAAACGTCTGAGGATTCTTCTTTTAAAGACCAGGAGTTTCTGTTCACAAGCCCTGGAGGTAGTCCAAGTTTCACAACCATACAGCAAGACTTTGATTTTCTGGAAAGTTTCACTCCGGAACTGCCTTGCCATAGAAAATTTTTTTTTTTTTTTTTTTTTATAGATAGATTTATTTATTGATAGATATTACAATCTGCCACACAGTTGTGGGCAATAGGTAATATTGATAAATGATC
>NW_027113948.1:174425-197954 GCF_000696795.3 Halyomorpha halys
TAATGATAAAATAATATATACAATATTTACAGAATCGACCTGAGGATCCCTGAGCCCACTCCATCCCCCACGTGTGAGGGGTAGAGCAGAGCTAGAGAGATCCCAGCGCATCCCTCTCGCCGCATCACTGGTAATGAGCCAGTGGAGGCTGAGCAAGTGCGCTAAAGCCGCAAACACTCAACTTGAGTGGAGAATCTGACCATTCCCATAGAAAAATAGCACCGATTTGCCACTATGATCCTACGCCGAATCTCTTGTTCAGGTTCGTTTTCTTGAGTTACCAATGAGCCAAGATATACAAAAACATTAATCTTCTCAAATTGGTATTCCCCGAAGGTCAACCTCTCTCCTGGCCTAGGCACCTCCCCCATAACCATATTTGTTTTTTACGAACTGACTTCCAAGCCAAGTCTTCTCGCAGGACCCACCAGAGCAAGGAAAACATCCGATATAGCCTGGAAGGAACGTCCTATAATATCTATATCATCCACGTACACAAATAGCTGAACAGATCTAATAAAGATGTTGCCATTGGTCTGTATCCCAGCATCTCTCACTGCTCACTGCAAAGAGAAGGCCGGTTAAGGCATCTCTCTGACATAATCCCTTTATTGTGGGGAATTCCACCGATCTGAACCATGCAGCTTACATTATTCATTGTAAGCCTCACAAGGTTTATTACCTTGCTAGGGATCTTAAGATGCTTTTGAGCCTCATATAATTCTTCCCTATCATAAGCTGGCCTAAAATCGATGAAGAGGTGGCGAGTTTTAAACTTGAATTCCCTTCCTCACTCGAGAATCGTCCTGAGGCAGAATATCTGATCAGTCGCGGACCTGCCTTTTCCGAATCCGCACTTGTATCGGCCTAGCGCCCCCTCAGCATAGGGCAGCAAACGCTCGAAGAGGATGTTTGACAGGACTTTGTATCCGGCAGACAGGAGGGAGATTTCTCTGTAGTTGGAGCACTTTAGTCTATTACCCTTCTTAAATATAGAACAGATGAGCGACATGATCCATGGGCCCGGTAGAACTTCATCTGTCCAAACGGTGATGAGGAGATCCTGTATATCCTTCACCAGTTCGTTCCCACCGCACTTGATGAGTTCTGCGGAGAGTCCGTCGGCACCCGGAGCCCTATTACATCTCAATCGGTTGATGGCATCGAGGATCTAATCTTCAAAAGGTGGCTCTTCATCTGTTTCATTCTCCCTGTGTTCCTCATCTTCTTTCTCTAATTCCTCACAAGTTCCAAAGGTCGCTCATTGAGGAGATCATTGAAGTGACGCCTCCACTGGGACAGGGCTCTCTGCTTGTCGGAAAGCAGGTTCCCCTCATGGTCGTTCCAGAAGTAAGAGACATTAGGGTAGGGTTTTAGGTTCCGGTTTATTTTCCTTCTATTCATTTCCTAGTCTCGGAATTCCTTATCTCTGTAAAATGTTTCTGTCTTCTCCAGTTCCTCTTCCTTCTGGGATGCAAGCGTTTCTCTTCACGTCTCCTCAATCGATATGCATCACATTTCTCCTTGTGGCTGTAGTAACCATGGCTTTGTATGCTTGGTTCTTCTGGTTCGTAGCAGCTTCACATTCTTCGTCAAACCAACGGGATCCGATTTCTCTGTCCTGCCACACTAAGATCTTTTCTGCATTCCGCTCCATTGCATGAACACAGATTTTCCACCTATGGTCAGTGTTACCATCAATTCTTTGAGAGCGGAGGTCTTCATCCAGCTGTTCCATATAACGAGTCCTGGTGTCAGGAACATTCAGTTTGTCCAGGTTGAACTTATTACCTCTTTGTACCAGAGTTCACCGCTCTGTTTTGCTGTGTCTTGGCTCTCAGGTGAACGACACTGAGATAGTGGTCAGAATCTACGTTCGCTCCACGATACGTCCTTACATCTTGTAGACTGGATCTATGTCTGGCATCCAATAGAATGTGGTCAATTTGTTTAACATTTTTCTTGTCAGATGATATCCAGGTTCCCTTATGTACCCTCCTGTGCGGGAAGAGTGTCCCTCCAATAACCAATCCCTTGGATGCGGCGAAGTTGGCCTAGGCGTTGGCCATTTTCGTTAGTTTCTTCGTGAAGGCTGTGACGTCCTATAGTAGGGCGATAGATTTCTTCCTTTCCAATCTTCGCGTTGAAATCTCCAGCGATTATCTTGACGTTGTAGCTTGGGTAGGCGTCAAGGGTTCTTTCAAGAGAGTCATAGAACCTGTCCTTTTCTTCATCATCAGCCACTTCCGTGGGAGCGTGCACACAGAAGATACTGTAATTGCCGAACCTCCCCCGTATTCTGATGTGGCATATTCTGGGATTCACAGGTTTCCATCCAATCACCGGTTGTCTGAATTTATTCGCAACAACGAACCCCACCCCAAACTCGTGGGTGTTCTCACGGCTGCTGTAAACTTTGAAGTGCATAAATAATTATTAAATGACTTCTTGTTTAAGGCATACTATTTTCAATTTTTTTTTGGACTTAAGTTTTTTTACATGTATAAATTAGTTTATAACTATAAGAAAGTATATCCTTGTAAAGGCAAAATGTTCTCCATCTATAATTCGAACTTTTCCTGGAATGTAAAAGTTTAAAAATTCTTGAGTAAGATAAAGTTTAAAATATTAAATTTTGTTTATTTCATTGATGTTGAAATTTTAGAGTGATATAATGAAATAAATTTTGTAACGTTATTTTTTTACACAGTAAAAAGGATTTGTAGTCTGTTATTTTTTTTTTTTTTTAATAAAAAAGAAGAACCTATTAATGGTGAAGTTTATACATACAAAGAAATTATTATTATTATTAAATGGGCAACAGACCATGGAGGTCTAAGTCCTCGCCTATTAGGAAATATATCGCACGTTTCTTGACGTGGTTTTTTCGTAGGGTGGGTTCGTCACTCCCACGCCTATTTTTTTGTGAGTGCCACCCATTGGCTAACGGGCCTCACAAATGCCCGGGGGAGGTTGTAAGTGAATTTTGCATTATTTTATGCTTGAAAAAAGCCCGGGTGGGACCGGGATTAGATCTGACACCTGTAGGTTGGTAGACAGGTGCGTTACCACGCTGCTACCGCTGCCCCAAGAAATAATATAAAGTAAAAATAACACCTCAAAAATAAAGACTATAATTGAAAATGGGTGGCACAATCTTGAAACAAAAAAAAAACAATACATTCATTACTGGCACTTTGTATGGATAGAAAATATTTCTAATTTAATGAAAAATTATATACTCAAAAGTTCGGATGTTCAATGAGATCTCCTAATATCCTAATTTTGGTAGATATTTAGTTAGAGGATTTATTAAAATCTATTGTTTCCCAAAATCTCATTTCATATTCTGATTCACTGCAATACTTACTAAGAAAACAAAAAAAGAAACAGTTTGAAATGAATTCAGCAACTACTCCTCCCAATTAAGTGTAAAATAGAAAATAAAATACCCTTTTTAGATGTTCTTTTGATTAGAAACTCAAACGCAGAAATAGAAACAAAATTGGAGCAAAAACCATCCACTCTGGAAGATATATTCATTATACAAGTCTGTGTTCTAAAAGATATAAAATCAATAACACCTGGTATTACTATTTTTTTTACCAGGTTTAACAAACCAGGAATAGTAGAATCACAGAGTTTTCTCACTCATCAATTTGGATTCCGCCCTAGGCACTCCACGGTTTTACAAGGCCTCTGAGTTGTTGACTATGTCTCTTCAGCTCTTGAAAAGAAACAATACAGCATGGTGTCTTTCTGGACATAGCGCAAGCTTTTGACCGGGTATGTCATTGCTTTTCAAGCTCAAGTCCATATTACCTCAAAACTTATCCTCTGCTCCTACCTCTCTAATCACTCCTTTTGAGTACTCAAACATCTATCGATTGAGGTAGGAGTTTCCCAAGGCAGTGTCTTGGTCCTGTCTTTTACATCCTCTTTACTGCTGACATTCCCATCAATCCTGACATGTTCCTGGCAAAATTTGCTGATGATACAGCTATCCTATCCTTCCATTCTGATCCTGTAACAGCCTCATCCAATCTCCAAACACATCTCACCTAGATTGAGCAATGGTGCAGCCAATGATGAATAAAAGTCAATGAATAGAAATGCACCCATGTGATTTTCACCCTCCGCTGCAGCTTCTGTCTATCTGTTACTTTTAATTATATTCCTCTACCGAGATCCGACACAGTGCGATATCTTGGATTCATCTTAGACAAAAGATTCATCTGGAACCTATATACTGAATGCTGAGCAGGACCTCTCATCTCTCAATAGAAAACAAACTTCCAATTTATAAGACTACATTCAGACCTATCTGGACCTACGGACTTGAACTTAAGGGAACAGCTAAACCATAGAACATCAAAAGTATCCAATCCTTCCAATCTAAAATTCTTAGAACTGTAGTCAATGCACCCTATTACGTCTCTAACTGAACACTACACCATGACCTCCATATCCCTTTTGTCCTTAACCTCATACCAACCAAATTCTCAAAATTCCATATAAATCTTTTTAATCATCCTAATCCTTTGGTTCAATCCTTATCCAGTTCCATCCATCTCTACAATCCACATCGAAGGTTGAAACGGCAGTGACCAAGAGACTTATTTTAAAATAAAAATGGAGAATTGGAGTTCTGGCAGTGGTCAGATGCTCCACTCAATGTGAGTGTTTGCGGCTTTAGCGCACTTGCTCAGCCTTGACTCGCTCATTACCAGTGATGCAGTGAGAGGGACGAGCTGGAATCTCAAAGAGCTCTCATATGTGGAGGATAGAGTGGGCTCAGGGATCCTCAGGTTGATAGTATAAATATTGTATAAAAAAGTGTAAATGCAACTGGTGATTACTTTATTTATTTATTTTTTCATATACATAGTTTGATTATGTTTATTTTCTATATCCTTCTGTTTGTATATATTTAGAGAGTGACTTTATTTATTTTTATGTAATTTTTTTTCATTTATTTATTTATTTTTATTCATATGTTATTTTATTTTAATATGAATGTAATCAGTTATCACTATTACTTATTGCCCAACAACTTTGTGGCAGATTATAATATTTATCAAAAAATAAAAATTTCACTTGAAAAAAAAATTAATGTTTTCATCACACCTAAAAGTAGCAGAAAACAAAGTAATGAATCTCCTGTTAATAAATGGGTACCCACTAAGACTTGTTTGCCAATTACTGAAATAATGACTAACATTGCTATAACTAAGGCCCCAAGAAACCAACAGTAAAAGATATTACACAATTCCCTACATACCAATATTTTCTGAAAGAATGTAAAAACACTCTGACCCATAACAAAACAAAAATGTTTACTCCATCACATACAGAACATGGCCATAACCAGCTATTTCAACCAAACTTTACAGTAACATGAGAGACAAAGAAAAATTAGAGCTGCAATCCAACATAGTATGTGAAATTCCTTGAGAAGAACTTTTGTTGGAAATCCTGTTTGGAACCTCTAAGCATTATCTAAAATGAATGGTGTATCAACATGAATACAGTCGCACAATAATCAGAA
Source organism: Halyomorpha halys (assembly GCF_000696795.3). Lineage (NCBI taxonomy): Eukaryota > Metazoa > Arthropoda > Insecta > Hemiptera > Pentatomidae > Halyomorpha > Halyomorpha halys. Next base: position 179,974 of record NW_027113948.1, read on the forward strand.
CTAACTGTTCTTACCACTCATTTCAGGCAAATATGACATAGATTCAAATTTGATACACCTAAAATTGTGCACTTCTTTGTGATATGAGAAGAAAAATCACAAAAGGAATCTAAAAAGAAATGATCACTATAGAAAAATATAGGAATCAGGCTATTAACAAAAATAATATGTATAAATTTAAATTTATTCCAATGTTGATCACGATCATTTAGTGTAAAATTAAATAGAGAATTGTATAAGTACTGACTAGGTTAAAAAGAGAGGTGGACTGTTTGAGATAATGTAGTCAAAAAGTGATTGTACAAATTAACATTTAATCAAATTTAACAGAATAAGGAAATGTGCATGTACATAAAGAAAAGTCAAAGTAATTTGGCAAAATAAAATAAAAGGAAGTTTCTTTAAAATTTAACAACTATGGTTTTAAATCAATTAAATATTTATTGTCTTGATTTGAATTATGCTACTGGCTTTCTTGATATAAGATAATAGTTTTGTTTAGTTTTCTTTATTAGATTTATATTCTATTTCTTTGATATAAGATAGTTGAAATTCTGCATGTTTCATTTAGAATTTTACTCAATCATTCTTAAATGCTTATTAAAAAAAATAATAAAGAAGAGGAAAAAATGACTTCTCTGATTAAAAATTAAATCTGTACCGCAACAACCCATAAAGGGTCAGGGGTGCAGTACTTCGTAAGGAGTACTCTGTTACTAGACCAATGGTTGTGCAAGGAGGTGATTTGGTCAGAACCATGCTTGACCGCCAGATTTTTACCCAATTAAGCGGGTGCTTAATGAGGCTGGGTGAAACTCGGAGGTCTCCCAAACCCAAAGGACTGACTCATGGCTGCAGTGAAACAGAAAATAATTATCTGCCACAGCCAGATTTGAACCCAGGTCCTTGGAATTACTAGCATAGTGCATTACCACTGAACTACCCACTCCATTGGATTCTTTTTTAGGGTACCCTAGTATACCTGACACAGAACAACGTAGTAGATCTTATCCTAAAATGGTGTAGATAGTGAACATATGATTGAAGGAATTTTTATTTTACTTGAACTATGAATAAGGAGATGATCCTTAAACAAATCACCCACCTAAATCAAGCGTGGCTGATTTAAATTCTGACTAATTTATTATGAGATGAGTGATTCAGTATGTATATATATGGCCTGAGTTCTGTACTAACTGACAGAGGACCATATCAGCTGATAGGATATGTGTGTGTATATATGTAATGTATATATGTGTGTGATATGATGACATATCAATATTTGTTTCTTCAGTGACATGAAAATAAAGAAACAAAAATGACAGTTGGACCAATAACAAATATACTGTATTTTTTCTGGAAGGGATACAACTTAATGTACAAAAATACCATCCCAAAAAAATAAACAAAAAACAAAACAAAATTATTTACAATGTGCATCATTTTACATGTAGCATTAAAGGACAACTGGAAAGTGATGGCTTCATGTAAACAAAATAGTACAAAAATAAATATTTGCACATTGATTAATTCCATTCAAACGATCAATTGCAAAAACAATACATAAAATATATATGGCTAGTTTATCTGCCTTTCTATGTTAGGGAAATAGCAGAAGTATGTCAAAAGTGTATTTGCCTAATAATGGAAATTCTCCGCTCTTGAAACCACTTCAGTGTTCGTTATTCCTAATTTCTGTAGTGAATTTCATATGTGCTTTAGTCATACTTTAGAATTTTGATAAATTCTTTGATATTTTGGGATCAGAACAAGAACCAGAAAAACCTGATTGTACCAGAGAGTAGGTCTGCCACGTTAATAATACCACTGGCACAGCCATTCTCAAATATTACAGTTTTAATCATTCCAAAGGAGCCTAAACCATTTATTCTAAGGACCTTGACAGTAATGATAAGCATTTTTGAGAAGTAAATTTTAATTACTTATTAGTTAAACGAAATATATAAGATGTTATACTGAGATCGATTATTTATCCAAAGATATATTAGCAAATATTCTTTTACTACATTTGTATAAAATGTTTTAAGTTATTGTTGCTGACAGTATCCAGGAAACCCTATCGATATTAATATTTGATTTTAATAGATCATTTAATCTAATGGATCTGCTCCGTAACGTGATATTATTTATTTTAATCTTTTGGTTGGGGCATTTCACGCTTATTTTGACATCAGCGTTCTTTTGTATTCTTTACACTTTAATACAGAATATATATTGTTTGGGTGTAACAATACTTGGCGGCGATTGCGATTTCATTTATTAAATCTGAAAAGATGGAAGACGATCTGATGTTGCACTTAATTTCTCACATGGATGAGGAAGTTTACAATTACTATAGGTTATTTTATGACTCAAATCATATTGAAAAATACCCTAAAGAAGACGGTTAGTACTTACCGTGTCTTTTTACTATAGTTAAATGATTTATTTAGTTAGGTTAACTCTACTAAAATATTTGGATAATAAACCTAACCTTTGTCGTTGTTCCGAAGTGAGAAAATTCATTTAATTTAAGTTGATAAAATAAAAAAATAGGAACAGAATTAAATGTGAAATTTAGTATAAATTCACAGCCTCACATCCAACTATTAAAATGTTAGTTGGAAATTGTGGAAAATAAAATCAGTCAAACTAACCTGCATATGTATCTCACTATTTCATTTAAATATAAATATTTTTAATTGTAATTAATCTAAACACTGATATCAATAAATTATTAACAACTTCAACTAAGTTATAACCAGAAAAATGTTTTAATGTTGCTTCACAGCCTCACATCCAACTAATAAAAATGTTTGTAGGCTATAGGTTAGTTAACTTATGTATGTCACTATTTCCTTTAAATATAAATACTTTTAATTGCAAATATTTTAAACACTGATATCAATCAATTATTAACACCTTCAACTAAGTAATAACCAGCAAAATGTTTAATTTTGCTTCACAGCCTCACATCAAACTAATAAAAATGTTTGTAGGCTATAGGTTAGTTAACTTATGTATGTCACTATTTCATTTAAATATAAATAAAAGAAGATGGCCTCGTGACCTTATATTGTAAACTGTTTTTAGAGTTCTACTACTGGGTAGTTTCTCTACATGCTGTATCATATCATTATGTCATTATGATCAAATTTACTTGTATTTTTTTATACAGTTGTAAATATCAATAAATAAATACTTTTAATTGCAAATATTCTAAACACTGATATCACTCAATTGAAGTAATTGAGAAGTAAGTGATATCAGTGTTTAGATTAATTTCAATTAAAAGTATTTCTATCTATACTTTTAAGTGCAAATATTCTAAACACTGATATAACTCAATTGAAGTTGTTGAGATATGAGTGATATTAATGTTTAGGTTAATTTCAATTAAAAAAATTTCTATCTATTTAAATGAAATAGTGACAAACATAGGTTAATTAAAGCCTGCAAAAATATTTAATAGTTGGATCTGAGGTTGTGAATTTTTAGTTAAGATTGCCCTTGTGGATGGTTAGGTTGGTTGAAACGTTGAATATTTAATTAATAATGAAGAGTGTTGAGACTTAATTGGGTACAATTTATTTTATCTCAATCATTATATTTTTTGATTACACATTTGGTTGCCTAACAAACGACTTAAAAGTTATTATTTTTTTTTATTGAGAAAACCATAAATAACCTTGCAATTGAAATAGTTATCTATTAACTTATTTCTGGAGAAAAATCTTTTGCTATCTCACAGATTTCCTTTTTCAATTTTATTTTCCAATAGAATTCTGTAAAATATCCTTTTATATATATATTTTTCTATCTAATATTTGTTTATACGAATATACTTCTCAGAAAATTATTGCTGTATTTACAGCTTTGAGGGCTGACACATTTTAGGATTCAGGTAACGCCAAGTGTTGAATATAACCTCAATGGTTGTTCGATCATTAGTCTTAGCAGCAATTTGAGTAAGTTTGATAGCTGAACCAGAACAAAAAAATATTCTTGAATTCTCCTTTTTTATCACCGAAACCTTTTATTATTCTAACTTGATTGTTTCCTTTAGTCAAAATAAGGGAATTCGTGCATCCATTACCGAAATATCGCATTTACACTTTTCTCAAACCCATGTCTAATTGTGGTTTCGTGTTTTGGCAGATTGTAATGCATACGACAAGGAGAGATGTGTGAAAAGGAGGGGGACATGAAGATAGTAGTGAAATTGTCCTTACTATATTGTTTTTATAAAATTAAAACAAGTTATGGCCGGCTGTTGTTACAGACGTTAACGTTTATGTGCAAATTATGACTTAGTTTTTCATTTTTATTTATATTTTTGGTATGGATGTGTTTACTTGTTTCAGTATTACTTATTACCCAAGATTATGACAGATTTTTATATTTATCAATAATAATCAAAGTCAAAGAGAGAACTAAAATACCTGTTAAAACAAAATGAGAGAGGATTTAAAATAAATTGCTCTTTTACATCAGATTATTATTTTTATGAAAAAAAGGGTTAAAAAATCTAGCGGTCTTGACTCTTTTATTCTCATATATTAAATGATGTGTATGTTTTCTGAGCCGACTAGAATTGGGTAAGGGCGTCATATGGATGTGAGGAGGGTCGCCAGTAGCTCAGTGGTTAAGACACATTTTTTTTATTAAGAGGGCGGTCCCAGAAAATGAAAACCTTTGACCCTCAACCATGGTTAGGCAGTATAGGACACTAACAAGAGTCTTGGCCAAAAAAAAAAAAAAAAAAAAAAAAAAGGAAAAAGGAAGAACAGTAAAATTTATATATCAATGTCGAAGATGTAATTTGGGCCATGAGTACTAGTGTTTCTTAATTTGGCTAAGACACTTTAGTGGCAGGTTGAAATGCATACCTTATGTTACTCTATAGTAGTTATTTTGTTAGTTGCCATATCTCATCAACCTTAAACTGAAACTTAAGTTTTTCGTTAGATTAAGGATTAGGTAGTTTTTTTGTGAGATAGTATGATGTAAATGTATTCAATATTTATGTTTATGTTAAAGTTTCAACATAAAAGTATTAAGTTCTAACAGAAAAGTATTGTTTCAGGTAGCGGTTATGCATATGAATTAAAGAAAGATCAACTATTCGCTCGAAGTCCTTTCCGTCATTTAAAAATCTTTGGTACAATTCGCTATCATCCTATGCCCAAAGTGACCATCATGACATTGCTTCACTATCCGCGGGTAAGTTTGTATAAAACTTTATGCTATTATGATTTCAAGGCGAAATTTATACTGCCCTAAAAAATGTCCGTGATATTTCTGATTTTAAATTTCCTAATTACTTTAAAATTACTATTTATAGATTTTCAAGTATTCTGTCTTAATAATTGAAACATATCTCACTTAATAAAATCAAAACCTAGACAAAGACAAAAATTAGACAATGCCTAATATGAATTGAATACCATATTAAAGTTTTCAATGTCTTTGAACTCATGAAAAATCTATTTCATGTTGACTGCGGAATTAAGGTTGCGTTTTTGTTTCTTGACTACTTACAAATTCTAAAACGTTTACGATACTACATTCTTACCTAACGTGTTTATGTCAAACCCCAAAGATGGATCCAAGTTGTGAATACTTCTTTTTTTCCAAATAATTAATAAATTCTCAGGCTTCTTATTATCTATTTATCTGGGATAACTAAAAATAATAATAAATAGAAATATATGTAGGCGTCAATATATTATTCATTAATCATAATAATAAATAATCATTAATCAGACACTCTATCTATTGACCATATAAATGAAACATGTATGATACAAATTAAATGCGAGTGAAACCGCGTAGCAGAGCTAGTAACAAATAACATTTATATTTTATTTATTCCTTATTTTATTATTTAGTGAATAAATTCATTTATTATTTTTCAATCACTATTCAAATAATATTACTTATGCGAATGGTAATATTTATTTGAACACAAAATTATGTAAATTTTTTTTTCATAAGAATAAAATAAATTATTCGAATATAAAAAAATATTTTAATAACAATTTATTACTTAAATAACAAATAATTTATTATGAATATAAATAAATTATTTTAATGAACATCAATTTATCATAAACGACATGCGTCCTGATATTTTCTGCCATTCAATATTATTTGAAAATAGGGTAATGGAAATAAGTTTATTTATTGACGTTTATTATTTCCAACTTAACAAATGTTTTTATTAACGATTTATAAAAATATTTTTATAAATCGTAAAAAACAAATTTTTGGGAGGGATGGGAGTATTTTAATGTTAAGTTAGGAACTAAACAAAACACAATTAAAACTTAATTTCCCACAAAACATACTGAATTTTATAACTGTGCTATATGAAGTAAATGTTAATATATCAATTATCATTAGTAGATCATGTCTCATGGAGAAAACATCCCCTGATAGCACTTCAATACACAGAGAGAAATACTTTATTCATCCATGCTGCCCAAATACATTGGGTTGCAACATTACACAGCATACTAATCAATCCGTGATCGGGCATATATAAATTACATGATATAATAAAATAGAAAGAAAAAAGTTTTTTCCCCCACAGTTTTCTTTTACAATCAATTGCAGTCTATACACTAAATACAAATATTTCAATTCATTCATTTTTTTCTTTCCGTTTCTTGTTCCTTCCATTTCACCATTTTATAATTTTTATTTCATTTGATCGACAAATTCACTCTCCCGAATTCACCCTCTCAGATCCTCTCCAGTGGCCCGTTAAACAAATTCACTATTAGACGGCAATGTGAGATCAAACCATTAATAATAGTCACAGCAGTAGATCAGTTTAACGAAAAACAAACAATTAAATACATTTTACCAAAACAAAACTAATACATAGAGTTAAAGGAAAATATAATAAAAAGTTGATTAAAAGGAATACTTGACTGGATATATAAGTTTTAAAAAAATAAATAAATAAAAATAATAATACTAATAAAATAAAATAATGAATGAATAAATAAGTTAAAACACACAAATCGACAGGTCCACATATTAAAATAAATAAATAAAACAATGAATAATCTCCGACCTAATTCCTATGCAGGTGATTGTGTATGATCCCCAGGGAGTCAAAAATAATACTTTCTGCTAAGATCTCAATATCCCCGATGCTAACACCTAGACCTTCTAAGAAGCTCCTTGTTCTATCTGGTATTGTTCCTCGAGATCCAAACCAGAGGCCTCTCACAGTGAACTCTCTCTCTCCAAAAGTCTCGCGGAATTTTCCTTAAGGAAAGGGACGCATTTTTTATCTATTTCCTTTTATTTCTCTTTCCACTCCATCTTCCAGTTTGAGGTCATTACTTTCAAATCTTACCGACGGATCCAAGACCAGAGCCGTGCCTGTCATAATCGCATTCTGTAAATGCGACAATATCGGCATATCTTACGGATCCGTCGGTGTCAGCACAATAAACTTCCTCGAAGCAGGTGAAGTCTTTTTTTCTGGGAACTTTATTAATTCTTCTTTGATCCTGTGGCGCCGGCGTGTTATAAGGAGGGTGTTGTTGGGGGCATTTTCCCAGCACATGTGCTGGTGTTTCAGACTCTCTACCCCATTTGCGACAGAGGGACCCAACTTCTCCTTGCTGTCCACTGGCTCCTGGGACTCCACGCAGGGATGCGTAGTTGATATTAAGTTTCAAGGCCTTCGCCCATTCTGACCCCGAGATTACCGGCTTCTCACATACATATCTATTAGCTTTTGGGGTCTCTGAAATGGCGAACACCAAAACCCTGCCACCTGCAATTGGCCCATTCTTCGAAGGCATTATCACGCAACGACTGTCGTAGAGCTCTCACACTTTGGTAGCTCTTATCCACCCCTAGTCTATCAGCACATGGTGCGATTTCGGCTTCGTAATTGAATGTAGACTGGAATAGGGCATGCGGAACATTCGACAGTCGCTGGGCAATGGACCAATGCTGCAGCGGATCAGACCAAGTCCTCGATAACTCCTGGGTGCGTACAGCATCGCCGACGAGATGTTAGCAGGAAGCCCAGATGATGGCCTTGATACTCCTGCGGGAATTGGTATCAATTCCCTCCAAAATCGAAGGACGTATCTTTGTAAGGGGAGCAGTCTGGAGAGGGTAAACAAGGCTCGGGAACAAGTACTGGTTGACAACGGAGGCATGAGCTCACCAATTTATCAAGGTTATTAGTTAGCTTTGTCACCAACTCTTCTCCAAATACTAGCTCTCCCGAGAATATACATCCAAGATATTTGATGGTGTCTTCGGCTCTTGCCTCCAGCGAGCTCACTATGTGTCCATGACCATTGTTGTCAAAAGCACCAACCACGTCTAGAAACACAGCGCAATTTTTTTCCCTATTTTTGGCATCTTTTATGATTGCGTCGATGATTCTGGCGCTTATATGTTTTCCCGCCAGATCTTTGATGAAGCCCATTTGACTTTTGCTGAAGGTGACCTGCTTTCTAAATTCAGTATCCAGAACCTTTGAATTTGATGGCAGGATGCTGTGAGCCCGGCAGTTTGGCGTTAATATTTTTAAGGGGGAAGGAATTAGTACAAGAGCCCAAGAGGAGAAAAAAGTCAGTTATTTCACCCTAATTGTTTATTACTTTAATGAAAACTATGTATAATTACTAGTCAAAGTTGATGAGTCTGCCAAGTATACGTACAGGGAATAAAAAATGTCGGCTTTTTAAAAACGTTAAAAATAATTAATTTTTCATTCGGAGTTCTAGATCTTAAAAACTACCAACAACACTAGAAAATCTAAAAGAACATTATTAAAAGGAGAGTAAGTTTGCTGAAATATGAGCCCTAATAGAGCTATTTACGTTCAATAGTTCTCGAAATATAGCTTTTTAAAAAGCAATATTTCATAAAAATGTTGTACAGAACGTACTAAAAGATCAGCAGTTAGTAAATTTATTTTAAAAATCTATATCTCAAAAATCATTTGACGTACCGATGTCTGTTAGCACTCAAAGTAAAGCTAGTTTAATGGGCTATGGAGTAGTTTAGTACGTTTTTCGTCGTAGGAGTAGTAGTTTTCATGATATTTGCTAATATAAATTGATTTATAGTTGTTCGGACAAATTTTCATTTGCCTAATTTATATTCATATGTGAATATCATAAAAACTACTATCCCTATGAAGATAAGTGTCATAAGATACTTTAGAGTAAGTTAAATTTCCTTTATTTTGATTGCTGGCCGACATATGTGAGTCTTATGGATCTAGAGATATATTTTTTTCTAAAATCAAACATTTTATACGAACAACTAGAAATAAACAGTTTGTGAATTTATATTGTCAAATATCAAAAACTACTGCTCCTACAAAGGTAAACGTTATGAACTATTTTATAGTAAATTTAACTAGCTTTAATTTGAGTCCTGACAAACATCTGTACGTCCTATGGCTTCTGAAATGAAGTTTTTGAAAACTCAAACTTATTGTCCAAACAACTATAAATCAATTTATTTTAGGAAATATCATGAAAACTACTATTCATACGAAGGTAAAGGTTTAAGCTACTTTATATTTCGTTAAACTAGGTTTAATTTGAATGCTAATAGACATCTAGATGTCTCATAGTTCCTGAGGTATAGATTTCTCAAAATAAACTAACTAACTACTAACCTTTCAGTAGATTTTTAAGAAATGTTGCTTTTTAAAAAGCCATAACTCGAGAACTATTGGACGTAAATAGCTCTTTTAGGGCTCATATTTCAGCAAATTTATCTTCCTTTAAATAATGTTCTTTTTGATTTTCTAGTGTTGTTGGTAGTTTTTATGATACATAGCTCCGAATGAAAAATTAATTATTTTTAACGTTTTTAAAAAGCCGCCATTTTTTATTCCCCCTACGTATACTTGGCTGACTCATTAGTTTTAACTAGTAATTATACATAGTTTTCATTAAAGTAATCAAAAATGGGGGTGAAATAACTGCCTTCTTTTCTTCCCGGCTCTTGTACTAAATGTAGAGGTCAGAATGGCGAGATTTTGTTTCCTGGGGGTGAGGAGGGGGGGGGGAGAGGATTTAAATTCTAGGAGTGTGGGTGTTGGAAGGGTACTGGCAACTGATTGTTCGCTATAGGTGACATCTGAGAAGATATTACCTGCGGTAAAAGTGAAATAACCATTTAAACTCACCTGAGAGGTCTAGGAAAATGAGAACGCCTCGATGTACCGAAGACAAATCTTTAAAAAGAATTCATATTCGCTTCAAGCTGCTCTCCTGTAAAATAGAGAGGCCTCCGTATGCCTTAAATTGCCGAGCATCCTTTTAAGTATCGGTATAAAACATAATTTTAAGCCGAACACACCAATCACTATAGTATTGATTACCTCTGTCACACGGTATCCTCTAAAAACAAAATTTATCATGGAATTTTGCATTTTTAAACTGACCCAAAGTTATACTGATTCCCTACTTGGCCAATATTATTAAACTATATTCATGCTTCATATTTTGTGTTCTTAAATTCATCAAAAGTAGACTCCCTAGGTACAGACATTTTATTATAAATCGATAACACGAAAACTGCATGAGTGTGTGTACTTGCTTCAAGGAGTTGTGATAGAGCATTTCCTGATGTTAATACAAATTTAAAAAATAGAAACAATGTACTTTAATTTTCTATGAAGTTTGGTACCTAAATAACATCGAATTCTGAGAATTACTCATATCGTTGGATCGCCAAATATTATAAAAATAATAATGTTTGGTAAATGAAGTCGTAGGAGGTTACGGAGAATGACGAAAAACATAAATATACTGTTCTATGAGTTTGACTGTGCGATCGCATGCACATTGTGTGTGTCAGTAAGTTTTGATAGTCTGATAATTTTTTCCGTTATAACAGTTATGAAATAATTAATCTTTTTTGTTTATATTTAAATATATGAGCCATTCAGTTAACAAGTCAGCTTCATTAAATTATTATTAGTATTTTCAATATTAATTCTTTTAATATTTAATAAATGGTTAGTAGAATGTAAATTTTAGGTAACTGTTATATTTTTATGCTTATGCCATACTTTCACAAAAGAAAAATATTAACAATTTACATCAAAGTAATTTTCTGAAAATTAGAGTTAGACAATCTGTCAACTGAACAGCTTTTTTGGAAAATTATTACGGGAAAGAATTTCCACAGTGAATGATATAAACATACCTGTTCTGAATCAAGCTATGATTAATTTCCACTCTATGTAGAGTTTTTTTTTAAATTGATTTGAATTACTATTGTCTTAGTAACAATCATAGAATAAACTAAGATATCAGAGGAATATGCTTCTTGATCTCAGATAGACCTCGAACGACTTCAGATTATACTTACCTTTATATATCGCGGAGAAGCAATCCAACAATAAAAGTTTGAGACACAGGGAGGGAATAACAGGAGGTGGTGAAAAAATACCAGAAAACGTAAGGTTATTTTTCAATTCAACCAGTCATGAAGTATACTTCTCCTCTTCACCTCCTGGACCTTTTATTTAAGTCGACAGAGGGCAGAGTATAGCGCGTTCAAATGATAATATATTATTTTTAGTCAAATCTAACTATGATTCAATTAAAGTAACAATACTTTACTATTTTTAGGCATGGGTGAGATTTTGATGTACCTATTTATCTATATATTAATTATATGAATCTTTATTTATTTACTTTTCATTTATTTCAGGTATTTGAAGGCAAAGAAAAGAACTATAATGAGGCATGCATTCGTTTTGAAAAGAAAATGGTGGAGATAATAGAACGCGATTTGCCGTGGGAAGTACTAAAAATGGTCCATCCTATTTATAAAAAATTTGGCAAGCCACAGGACCCGTTCCATTTCATGTTGAAGATGAACGGAACGCTATGCTTAAGGAAAGAAGAAGCAACTCAATCGGCAATGTTATATGCTTTATTTGGGCCTTTCAGGGCGGATAAATTCGGCAGGCTCCGGCGGTAAATATCATCTTGACGACCACACTTTAGCATGGGCGTACCCAGTGTCAGAGATTCATATTCATGAATCAACCATTGATAAATAAATATCGTATCCTTGGCAATGTTAGCTATTAGTTTCATAGTTGCCTAACTCTGCCCAGTTTAAAAACGAGGAGGAAAAGGAGGAGTGCAAGACATAGTCAATTAGGTTATGACATTTAAGCAGGGAATGAACATTTAAAGAAAATTATATTAAACTATGTTATAGATTTATTGCTTATTACAATTATTTGCATGAAAAAAAAAAATTCAATTTTTATTGAATTAATAATTTGTTTGCGGGAGCAGCTGCCTCCCTCTGGGTACGTCCATGCCCTTTAGAATTACTAATTAAGTCAGATGTGTAACTTATATATATCTTTGTATTTAAAATATTTAAAAAATAAATTTTATATTGTGTCGTTTATTGGATTTCATTTATTTCCTTCTGAATCCTCTTTTAAGACCAACCTATTTTATAAAGTACAAATTCAGTCCTAATTTTTATTCGAAATTATTTCGTTGTAAAACTTACTGTTATTTTATTTATTTATTTTTTTATGTAAGTATTCGGCAAATGTTTAGGAATGAGTTAATGCATTTGATTTGATTTGTCTGTTTAAGATGATGGATACATCCGAATTTTATTTGTTTTAGTTATATATTTATTGACATTTAAATCAGTATATACATAATACATCTAATAAATGTGATGTGAGATCATAATAGTATGATACAGACATCTAAAGAAACTACCCATTGGTAGCACATTTTAAATTAGGTTAATAACATTTTTACATTAGGTCTCGAGGCCATCTTCCTTTCAGGCGCCTCGGTGGATTGTCAGGAATGGAAGAGGAATCAAGGTTAGAAACTGGTAGGTTTGAGTGGTTAGGGAGTTTATAATTATAAAAGGATTGATATCTGGTTCGGGCTGAATCGGTTGCATATGGAACAATAAGGAATTTATGGATGGTTTATTGGACAAAGTAGAGAACATGGATGATTTGGGATTGTAAGGATTGAGGGTTTAGTGGAGCCCCAATGCTCAACCCCTTAGTCTAGATAGGCCTTATTATAGTCATGTAGTCGTCCAAATACTTTTACAATAAGGAAATGACTGGTTAAAGAAACTCCACAGCCCCAAGACTCCAAATTCTTTACTGAACAGATGTTATCTTAGTAGTTCATCTGAAAGTTAACTCACCTGAATTTGTTATATTCCTGTTCTACTGGGGGTGGTAACATGATGGCTATTCAATTAAATGTTATATCGTTTTTATACTTTATTAAATAACACAGATTTAGTAGTTAATAAGTCAACAATACTTAAACAAATACAAATATTTGTTATATTTTTAATTTATTGTTATAATGCAATCTCAATTTTAAATTATTATGACAGGTAAACTGGAAAAATTTTCGGACTGATCTTGAAAACGTACTTGACTTAAAAATTCCACTAAAAACAAAAGAACAGATCGACTCTGCTATCGAAATAATACTTTCAAGATCGATAGGAACTACTATAACTAACAATACTTCACCAATGAACATAAAAAGTTTTAGAGAAAACAACTTACCTCGTCACATACAAGCATTATTAACAGAAAAACGCCGGGCAAGAGCGAGGTGGCACAGAACAAGATATCCCTCGGACAAAACTCATTACAATAAATTGACTAACAGACTAAAAGCAGAAATTATAATATGGTATGATGACACATGTCTACTTTGTGTAAACAACGACCCAACTAATGCATCACAAACACTACAGGCGCACATAACATCTATTGAAGAATGGTGTAAAAACTGAAGAATCAAAATAAATCCTGACAAATACCACAAGATCACCTTTACTCTCCGTCGTAAACCTCTGCCTTCCTGTCCTACAGTATCCTTTCTAAATACACCACTAGTGCCTGTTGAACAGATTCGATACTTAGGAATCCATCTTGACAAGAGACTTACTTGGAATCCACACACAAGACTGAAACGACAAGAAACTGCTCGTAGATTCCGATTGCTACAACACTTACTTGACAAACGTTCTAAACTTCCCATTCACTACAAAAAATTAGTATACACTACGATAATCAGACCAATTTGGACATATGGAATTGAGCTCTAGGGCTCCACCAAACCATCTAATTCTTCCCGCATCCAATCGTTACAATCCAAAATGCTACGTAAAATCCTTGATGCTCCTTATTACGTCACAAATAAACTCATTCACAAAGACCTTAACATCCCATTCGTTGCAGATATGCGTCTTTTCATTCCAAACTCCTTAACCATCCTAACCCATTAATTCTTAATCTTTCATCCTTAACAATCCCTGATAATCCTCCGAGGTGTCTGAAAAGAAGATGGCCACGGGACCTTCTAATTTAAATTAATGTTTGAAGTACCACCAATGAGTGGTTCCTTCCCAAGATTTTCAAGTTTATATGAAACATATAACATATTTACCTATTGTATTATTTTTTACAGTTGTAAATTACATTAAATAAATAATTTAAAAAAAAATTATTATGATCATAATTTTATTTGTTAGTTATTTTACATGGATTATTATTGTAAATTGTATTTATTATATGTTTGGAGTTGATTGTAGTGGTGTTTCAATGATAATAAAGTATTGTAAGTTGCATATATTAATGTATTCAATTGCTTATGTTCCGGTTGATTATGGAAAAAGTTTGGGGTTTTCTGGTCTTGTTTGAGCTATTTTAAATATTCAAATTATAATCAATGTAGGGTACCTTTAACCTCCTTCTTAACAAATTAGTGAATAAAAACAAAATATATTTCTCCGTGTTTATTATTATTAATAAACTATTAAGAGAAAAAATTTTTTTTTTTGAATTGCACAGTATTTGGTTAAAAATAAAAAAAAGCTCAGTTTCATTTTTTAGAACCATGTTCACACTAATCAATTGTTTTACTTTTTCTAAATTTGGCACCTTTCTTGTACTAGACAGGGATATTAACAACTTAATTTAAAGAAGTCAGAAGAAACATTAAAACAAATCTGTGAATTTGAAAAGTTTCCTTTGATCTCTATTAAAATAAACTCAATATTTATTTTTCACATTCAAATACGAGTTTATTGTTACAACAGTAGCAGATAACAGGTACCAGGGTAACAGGTATTAACTCTTTGATAATGATTCAAACTATCGATTGTTGGTCATATGTCGATTCTTAGCATATTTGAACAATCAAAAAAACGATGATCATACCCTAAAATAATCAAGAATAAACTTAAGGGTAAGTTCCATAAGGGCGCTTACATATATTTATTTATTTTATACCAGATCGGCCTAGTGGGCCTTACAAAACACAATGGCCATTTTCTTTTCTCCTTAATATCTTACATGTGTAGCCTATCAATAACCTTAAAACTTTGTAGCTTTATAATGCTGGTCATCTAAGTGCAATAATAATTTGAAAATGTTTGTCTTTATCTAAAATTTAAGGACAATATTGGTCAAGGTATTAAGGATTCCAGTTTTTTTTAAAGTTACATACATATATTAAAAAACAAACGTAGATTCTAATAAATCTTTATTATTATTTTTATTAATATGTAATATTACCATAGCCACACAACACTTCTTGAAGCATCACAACGGGATTTGAAGCTAAATAATGAGTCTGAAGAGGAAGGGAGGGAACACCATCGTACAGCCCTATCTTATAAATACCTTGCAGTTGGAGCGCAGTACGATTGCGAACCTCCAAAGATCCCAACAGATATGGAAATGGACATTCTCTGGGTAATGATTAAAAATATCTTATTCTAAAATATTATGATATATTTTAACTAAATTGAAATTAAATGGTAACATATGAATTATTTTTATGACAAAAAATATACATACAAACAATTCAAAATAAATTTAATTAGTGCCTTTTAGTATTTTTAATGGCATTGGTACGACGTTTATTCTTATAGTTAGTTTCATAATAGTTAATAAACCAAATAGTTAACCTCTTTATTGTATTTATAAGTTGCAATGACACTTTTAGGACTGTTCCGGATAAGACTGAGCTTCATTATTTTTTTTCTTACTCTCCTAGAAAGCTTTGTTTTTCAAATACAATAGAATATATTTACACAATTTTTATCCTGTTATTTTAAGGGGTTAAAGAAATTGTACGCTATAAGTAGGGGCACTTTGGCGCACAGGGCCTTTTTTTAATGCAAGGTCTTCGTCTTCCATATAATTTGCCTTGCCCTCTTATCATTTATTATTTCCTCCAAATTCTCCCTCTTCAGCGATGTTCTCTTACTTCCCTCCTCATCTACAGGCGACTGTTCCTCGGTATCTTGTCCCGGCGCTTGTTGGTTCTACCCTAGTGTCACCATGCACAGAAACTGCTTTGCATTCTCTGAAGGGCCCCCCTGTTCATCCTCAAACCTACATACCATTATTGCCATCGAGAGCCAATCGGCCGTCACATTCTCCAGGTTTGTATATGATATTCATACTATACCGGCTTATAAGTTCCTTCCAACGAATGATCTCCTTTAACATTCCGACTTATTGCAACGGGCGATGATCCGAGTAAACCTGAAACCGCCTCCCAAATAGGTAGTGTCGGAAGTGGTCTACCGCCCATACAATTCCCTCTCTAGCTCACTATGACGGATCTCCGCTTTTCTCTGGCCTATGCTATAGGGCGTTACCCATCTGCACCTTCCTATGACAATATTGCTCCCAAGGCGTTCTCAGTGGCGTTCATAGTCATTGTAAATTGTTACCGAAATTCCGGAAAGGCAAGGACCGTTTCCCTCTTCAAATGGTCTATGCATTTGGAAATATTCTGCTCCATGGCCAGTGTCACAATCAGTTTTTTACCTAATAAGTGTAATACTCCACCATATCCGGCACGAACCGATAGTAGCAGTGCGCCTAAAGGCCGTCTGATCACTTAACACCGTCATACACTGCAAAGCAGTCACTTTATGAGCATCGGGTCTTACTCCTTTTTACGAAATTGAGTGTTCCCAAAAATGTATTTCTGCTTGACTTTGTGTAGGGTTTTCCCAGTACAGTTTCAACCCCCACTCTCTTATCCGTTAAAAACCTTTACGGTCTCTGTTTTGCTGACAACTAGTAGGTCGCCTAGGTTTGGAAGGTGATAGGTGCGTTAACTCGTAATGGCCTCTCTTAAAAGTAAACGCGACCTTGTGCTCGTCTCTCGGGTGCATCATGATCTAGTTATATCTCACCTTCAGATCCTAGGTGCCAAAAATTGTTGCCCCACCCAGCCTATCGAAGATATCAACAAACCTTGGTGTGGGGTATTTTTCATCGACTGTATTCTCGTTTTCCTTCCTATAATCCACCACCAATCTGTATTTTTCTTCATTTTCACCTAGTGCGTTTTTCTTCTAAACCACCCACAGCGGAGTTTTATAGGGACAGGTACTATTATCCCCTTTCTTCTTATCGTTATTCAGGTGGTTTCTAATGTGTTTCTGGAACTCCGCACGTGGGGCACCGGTAAACGATGTTCTTTCTAAAGATTTTTTTTTTTTTTTATTCCCCCTCCCTTGCCATGTCTGGCATACGGGGTGCGGGGTAGTGCGCTGGGACTTGCGCATGCCACTACTCCCAAGGATCACCAATTTTTTTTCCTTTTTTATTCTTTTGTTAATTATTCAATTAATGTTTTGTTTTTTTTAACTGTGGTGCAGCCCAGCGCTACGTCTGATGGAGTTGCACCTTGTCCACTGCATCCCTCTGGGTGCCTCCTGCAGTTACCAGGCTGGTCCAGCCCTCATGGTCTCAATCCGGGTTAGCTTCCTCATCTTCTGGTGGCTCGCCGATGTTGGGCGGTCAAGCCCTTCCCATCGTGTAATGAGTGGGGCCCACCACCTCCTTCCACCCGTAAATGAACTCCTCGAAGAAGGGATAATTCTCTTCTTCTATCAAACTGGGAAGGTCCGACTCG
>NW_027113948.1:198764-214089 GCF_000696795.3 Halyomorpha halys
ATATTCAGGGTGATAGGACGAGCCCTGCCCATGGAGCCTCTTATGAGTATGGCTTGAGTCATGGCTGCTGCCATACTCAACGTTCTTTCTAAAGCTCTGCAGCTTTCCCCAAAACCCCCCGTTTCCTGTTGGGATCTGTGAGATCTAATAGTCTGGAAGGACCCATTTAGCCTTCAATCTAGAAAGGATGGTAGGGAAGAATTTTGTCAAAGTTGCGCCCTTCTGGCTTGCTACCCACCGTCCATTTCACTCCTGTATTGAGTATTGAGTGTATTGAGCATTTTCTTCCATTAGTTTGGAGTCTCACCGATCCTCTCTCGGAGCTCCTCCGGTAGCACTTCTAGTCCCCGCCTCTTTACTTCATATTTAAGGACATCCTCCCTGAGAATGAGGTCTAGGGGCATCGATCCGGCCAGCACCTGCACCGCCTGATGTGACACCGTTCTGTATGTCTTTGTGACCCTCAGCAGAGCCAATCTCTCTATGGTGGCCAGTTTCCTCTTCTGTGTCTGCGTAAGGTTTCGACTCCACTACACACTTTTTCTTTCGACCTCGTAGTAGTTACCCCTGATCCTGACACTCCTGTTATTGACGTAACTACCTACGAGGGAGTATAGATTACTGGGGGTGTCGAGCTCTGGTAACCGCTGGAGTACACGGGGCCACCAAACGCTGTCGAAGGCGGAGGAGAAGTCAAACATGATCAATAAGACATATTTCTCCACCCTCTCCTCCACGTCCCTACGCACTCTCAGCAGCGCATCCGTAGTTCCCTTGCCACGGGTCGAGCCGTATTGCCGTGGATGACTTGCAGCACTTAGGACTGGTCTAAGGCTGTGTACGATCATGTGCTCCAGGACCTTACTAGTTACTGGGAGGAGGCATATAGGTCGATCGGCTTTAGGCGTTTCCTAATTCTCGCCACCTCCCTTGTAGAGCAGTCTCAAGTCTGCAGTCCTCCACTTGTTTGGAAAGTACCCCTTATCCAAACACTCGTTGAATATATCCAATAACTCCTCCTCGATATAAGGGGTACTGTTCTTGAGCTGATTACAGCTTCTATGCGATACCCCTGATTCTTTTCTGACTCCTTTACAATAAATTCGTACCAGGATTTCTTCTTCTGGCAGCGCACCCCCTTGCGGTATACCCTATACTTATGCCTCCTCTCGTCGTCTCTGCACTCCTGGTACCTACGCCTGGCCCTGTAGTATTCTTTTTTTAACTGCGTTAGAGCCGGCGTCCACCATGGGACCGGACGTACTCTCGCTCTTTGGCGTTGAAGGGTAATACTTGCAGCTTCAGTAATGATGCATGTAAGCATTGCCACCCTGTGGTCAATTTCTATCTCCACATCTATCTGCACCATCCCCCCCCCATTCTTGATCAACCAGTATTCCCTCCAGTTCACTGGAAAATGCTCTCCAGTTCGCCGATCGAGTTACGAAGCCGTTTTCAACAGCTAGGGCACCACCTTCCTCCTCCACCACACTGAAGGCTATGACCGATGGTCGGAGCTCGTATCTGTTCGTAGAGTCCAGTTCACAATACGCTTCGCTATGGGGTCCGTGGCAAGTGTCACATCTATCCCACTCGGGCCCCTCGCTCCGAAAAATGTTGGAGCAAAGGGCTCGTTCATAACGTTTGACACCTCGCCACACTCTCTTCTAGCAGTCTACCTCTGGTATCTATGTGGATCGAACCCCAAGCCGTGCTCGTATTTTAAATTGTATTAATAGTAGTGTGGAACAAAGGGGTGGTTGAAAATGTGAGAGACTTTCTGTGTTAATTGAATGTAAATTATTATAATGTTAAGAAGGAGAGACGGATTTCCCGCGTGAAGAAGTGCCAGGTGACTGACGAAGCCCCGATCTTCCCGATTTCCCAGGGGACCTGCGCCTAGGTTGCAACCCGGATGGGTGCGGAGAAACACGGTCCCTCGTTCCGATCATGCTGGCAAGCAGGGAGACTCTGTCCTTTCATCTACCGGTGGGTTATCGCGTGGAGCGTCGGAATGAGGCAGCATATTAAGTTCGTGAGACAGCTTGCACGCCACTAGTCTCTGTCTCACGAACGCTATCACCTCATCGACGGTGGGGAATTCACTGCTTGCATGGGCAAGCTCAAAGTGCCGTCTGGTGACGGGGTCCAAAGCTCGGAGAGCCAATTCGGACAGGATGACTTCCGTTTCGTCCTCCAAAGCCAATGCCCGAACCGATTCGACCCCCTCACCTACCTCGGCCAAATATGATGCTTACTTCGCGCATTTTATGCGATTTCGGCATCCGATTGATCATTCATACCCATTTTAATTGATCGAACAACTTTCTGAACGAGGTAAATTAAAAAATATGCAAAACGATTTTAACGATTATGAATAAATAGCCTTTCAGTCTAAAAATATATAAATAAATAAAATCGTTTTAATAATAGAACAAATAAATATTAACAGTGTCTTCGCCTGGTGCCAGAAATAAAGCATAGGTCTTTCTCGATCGGTGGCTGGCCAGCAAGTCCTGGACTCTGGCGTGATGGTAGGGGCAGGCCTGATTCTACCTTGCATGGTGCTTAGGCTGGGGCGGCTTTGCAGTCACGGCGTCTTTGGGGGCTTCAAGTGTCCGCGGCAAGGGGGGCATCTCCGTGCCTAATTAATCTAAAACATTTTTCCTTTATCTTCATTTGACAAAACACTCCCTCTACGGCTTAAGTTATGTTCTAATAATTGAATCAATTAATCCGATGCATGTTTGATGATCAGTTTAATTTAATTTCCATCATAGTCGACGATTTACACCGAAATGGAAAGTCTGTCATAAGTTGTGTGTTAAGCGGTGAAACTTGCATGTAAATTTACATAATTTAACTGTGAAAGGAACCGTGAAGGGTTTCCCCCGACGATTATTATCCATAACTGAGACAGCGGTTTGTTAATATTGCGGTTGGTAGCTGTTAGCCCTCATAGCACTGATGTACATTCAACTCTATTACTACTTTCATCATATAAAACAATAAAGTACTTTACACATCAAACATGCAAAGTAATATTTATTCTTAGATAATATTTTTTTTTGTTTAAAATCGAATTTTATTTATTGATAGACATTACAATCTGCCACACCGTTGTGGGAAATAGGTAATAGTGATGAATGATCACATTCTTTCTAAAATGAAATAAAATAAGAATGAAAAAGAAATAAAATGTTTCTTAAAATATATAAAAACAGAAGAATACAAGTCTCGATCGGTGGCTGGCCAGCAAGTCCTGGACTCTGACATGATGGTAGGGGCAGGCCAGGTCCTAGCTTGCATGGTGCTTAGTCTGGGGCGGCATTGCAGTCGCGGCGTCTTCGAGGTCTTCCGGTGTCCGCGGCAAGGGGGCATCAGAAAACGAGACCCCCGTCCCAAACTTTATATAAACTCCAAAAAGAGCCGAAAAATTTGGATTACTTAAATACGACACTTCCTTGGGTTCTTTTCGTCTTTGAATCTTATTTAGTATGTTTCTTTTTATTCGGCATAATTTTACCGCTTTCAGAGAATCCGCATCCTCCCTACCCAATCTTTATTTCCAACTAATACAAAATATACAAGACAGAATATATATACATAATACAAGAAAACTTGTTTTGCCGTATGACATTGCATAGGCCTAGGCAGGATTTCGCCAAGGGGAGAGCAGGGCTCAGTGTACGTACATACTAACACATAAAAGTGAAACATTGGGTAAAAGAAAGATACCTAATTCCGCATTCCAAGAAATGCCTCGCGTGGCATTATAAGAAGAAAATTACAAGTTCCGCTGAAGGTGGGTTAACAGAGATGGCATGATAGCCGAAGGAGACGTACCCAACAGGTTCGCGGGCGTTTGTGTTTCAATCCTAGCCATCAAGCAATGTCCCCTTTTAAAACATGGTTCAACTCGCTTGTCTGTTTCTAACTCTTATACTGCCTTCTGTAGATCCTAAGCGCTTACCGGTCTTATTTTGAACAACGCAAGCGTATTAGCTTGATTTTGCGCCAAAGTGGTCTCTGGTAACGTTGGGAATTATTTTGGCTTATAGGCTCTGGTGGGGCAGGATCATTTAGTGGAAAGTTCAAAACTGCCGGTATCACTATTTCATTTCCGTTCGTCTTCGCAGTTTATCAGCAACAAAAAAAAAATGAGAGAGTAGTGACAAACAAGGGGTAGCAGAAGAAGGAAATAAAAAAATGTTAATTTTTAAACTGAACTAATGTCCCGGGCTTCAGTACCAAGAATGGGGAAGGACGGCTCCTTTAGGGTAGGGGGGCTCAGATGATTTCAGCTTGCAGAGAACTTCGATCAAGGGGGCAGTGCTCTGCCACCTCCCAAGTATCGGTGGTGGGGCCACTTCGCTGAAGACCGGGTTGGCACAGATCTTTAGCCCATCAAGAAGAACTTAATATGCCTACAGCCTATGAAATCCGGTACAGAGAGAAGCTGGCGCTCATCACATACAGCACTGTTCCTGGCTCTCTAAAATCGAACTTCCTTTTACAATGCGCCGAAGAAGGGAATTCTCGAAACTCTGCAGCTGTGATATCAGAAGAAGATTCTTAAGAAACTTCTTAGCGTGATATTGAAGAGGTGTCGCAGGAGCGGTGTAGATAGCCATAGCCATTCATAGAGGAAAGCCTGCTATGTCTTCAGCTGGAGGTGCAGTGAGATCAGCTGTGAAGTGAGCAAGTAGTAGAGCTTATAGGACTTCTGCCGGGCCATCTTGAGAAGGTGAGATGCCTATCCAGTCAAAGTAGAGGATCGTATTCGAAATTTGTCTGCTTTCACCATCCACGACGAATTGCTGAGGGAGTCTGCCTCTCTTGCAGTTGAAGGACTTGACTACAGCATCAGTCTTTGCCGGGTTCACCTAGGTCCCATCCTTCTTCAATGTAGCTGCAACTTTTTCTGACGAAGTCCATATGACCATATAAGTTTATATATATATATATATATATATATATATATATATATATATATGATAAGTGGCCTAGTCTGGGCGTGGTGGAGAGCTTGCTAAGCATTCATGCTGGAGACGTAAACTCCAATATAATCGGGATAATCAAATAAGACGTTTCTCATATACTAGTGGAAGCTGATCGGGCGATTGTGCTTAGGCAAGCCTGTTCAACAAGCGATCGCTTATTTCCAGATAGTTGGGAAGTAAGAGATCCTTATGCACGAGTTGAAGATATTCAGTAGGGAGGCTTTAACCATCCTGGGAAGTATCTTCAGTAGATGACCATCATGACCGCTAGCTCCCCTTAGTGCGGCCTAGTAACGACTCCAGCTGGCTGAAGGTGGAGAAGAGCATGGGCATCTCAACGGGACTTGGCCTTGCAAGAGGTGGTAGAGGAACTCTTGATGTCCTTTTAATAACTAATACAATATATATGATAAATAATCTAAAATGTATACACATATATAAAAAATGCTCTTCCTCTATCCCATTTCAAGAGAGTGGGCTGGGTCCGGTGAAGACAGGGGTACAATATTGGCCCAGGATTTGTTGGCCGCAGTTGATTTATATAAGGAATCCATCCATCAATATGTATACACTTTACATATGGCATTTGATCAGATGATATGGACCATGAAAGGCCGTAACTTTATATATATTTAATTCCTTTGGTGCCATTTTACGTTATCACCAAGGCAAATTAGGTTTCAATTGGGTTGATATTGTAATACTTTTATATGTCGACAGGAGTACGAAAAAAACTTGTCACCATGTCTATCTCACCAAATTTTGTAGGAGAAACAAAAAACTCTAGTCTCGTGAAGACGTTTTATATTTATACGTTATTTTCGTTCGAGGAATGGGCTAATTGGAGGTGGCAGGGCATTGGAGTACACCATTTCAAAGAGACACCGAGAACAAATAAGTTTATATACGATAAACAAATACTTACGGGCTCTGAATGGTCCAATGCCCTGAAATTAAATATAAATTATGCACCCCTACGTGGAGTCCCAGGTGTCGGCGGACAGTATAGAGAAGTTGGGTCCCTCTGTCGCAAATGCAACAGAGAGCCGGAAACACCAGCGCATGTGCTGGGGAAATGCCCCAACAACTCCCTCCTCATAACACGCCGACATCATAGAGTGAAATACGAGTTAATGAAGCTCCTAAAAGAAAGAGATTTAGACTGTTTTGACGAGGTCTACTGTGTAGATACGGATGGATCCACAAGATATGCAGATATAGTTGCTTTTCCTAAGAAAGGGAACTCGGCAATCATTCTGGATCTCACCGTGAGATATGAAAATAACGACCTTGACCTGAACTAAGGTAGATAGGGAAAAGAAGGAAATCTACGATAAATGTATCCCTTTCCTCAAGGAGAAGTTCCGTGAGGGCTTCGTAGAACGAGACAACGTGAGAGGCCTCTGGTTCGGAGCCCGTGGAACTATTCCCAGCACAAGTAGGAGCTTCATGGAGGAGCTCGGGGTCGATGTCCAGGACGTGGCTAGGATGACAGAGAATATAATACTTGACTCCCTGGGAATCATCCACCACCACATGCATGGAAATTAATGAGTAGGGGAGTTATCCAGAGGAGGGATGACATGCATCCATCGCAGATCTTATTTGTTGTTTTATTTATTTATTTACTACTTTGTTATTTTTTATATTCTAATATTTGCTATATAGGGGAATTTGTTGATAAAATGAAATAATGGTTGTAAAATGGAGGGGAAAGAAAAAAAAAAAGGAATAAATTGAAAAGCTTGTATTTAGTTTGTAGACTGATATTAATTGTAAAAGAATACTATGGGGAAAAAAAAAAATGTTATCTTTCTATTATATTGTATCATATCAAAAAATGTAATTTATAAATTTATATATGTCCGATCACGGATTGATCAGTATGCTGTGTAATGTAGCAACCCGATGTATTTGGGCAGCATGATTGAATAAATTTCTTTCTCTCTCTCTCTACTCAACGATATTTTTTATTTGTTTTAACGGCTTCGTAATATACAGAGATCCACAGCATACCTCTGTCCCGATTACCATACCAGACAGAGATCCTCTTGTCTTTGTAAAACATATTTTTATTAATTATTCACCCGTACTTAATAGTTTTTATTGCGTAATAAAATCTTTTTTTTTTTTTACAGCAAAAGTCGAAAGGTAATGTCAGCAAATCCGAAACGTTGGTCAAGTATAGCGATGTATAAAATATAGTAAAATAATTAATGAGTTTCCTGTACAAACAAATAAAGGAAACCAAATTTGCTTAAGCTAATTACATAAACCATTTATAAAAATATGTAATTTATTTGCCTCAACGGTATCAATTTTGTACATGTATAAGAATTCGTGGACCTTAGGCCAGGGAATGACCCTACTCCTCATTTGCGACTAAAATGTTCATGTAGTCTGATTTTACACTGAAAAGTTGGATAATTAGGTTTTGTGATTTTTTGAAGAAAATCTCGTTTATAAATTTAAGTTTTGTGATTTTTTGAAGCAAATCTCTTTATAAATTTAAGTTATGTGATTTTTTAAAAGTAGATCTCGTTTTATTTTAAAAAAGGAAGCTACTACTCTTGAATTTTTCAATGTAATTAACTCAAAAACTGCACCTCGAAAATTACATAAAACTCTCTTCAATAAATATGGTTTAGTATAAGTTCTTCCCGCATAAGGGGGGTCGTTTCGGCGGAGCAAGAGATTTTTTCTATTATAAACCATAGTTTTCTTGTAATAATAAAGAAAACACCTTTTAAAAAAGATATGAATCACAAGATGGCTTAACAGGCTGCAAGCGTTGTTGGCATATTAATAACTAGTGGTGAAGTGTAACAGAACAACGTTATTTTATGGCCAAAATTTGTAAAAAGTATTAAGCTATTCAATAAAAATAGCTCAGTGAGATTTAATTATTTAAGAGTTTCTTCCCGGTTTTAGGAATGCAGAATGGACAGAGCTGTAGAATGTTTCTCTGATGCAGAGGAACTTCGGACTCGTGAGAGACACTATCGTAAAGTTGTGACCACTAACTTCACGTTTGATGGGCTTTTTATCGATTCATGTAGCAAACTCATCATTAACTCAATGCAACTCTTACCTTGGTTCTTAGAGTATGAGATCCCATTGCCGTAAGTATATTTAAAATGTACTTAACCTTTTATGGATTATTACTTTCCAGCTGTTTGTATGATTTTCGAGTAGAGTATTGTTTAGTATAATTAAACAGTAATTCAGTGATCCCTCCCAACTTATAAAAAAAAAATAATTGATGTAATATTTGAATAGTAATCAGATCAGATCTACTTATTTTAAAAGAAAAAAAAAGATATTTTAAACTATGTGAAAATTAAAAAAATATAAATCACACATTTCATCAATATCTTTAACCTTTTACATCCCACCATCTCATTGTAGTGACTTTTTTTTCTGTTATCTTTACCTGAATAAAGTACAGTTTAGTTCTTTAAAAAATAATAATAATAATAATAAGTCCCTGGAAAAAATCTAACTTTTGAAATAAAAGTGATAAAATCCATTTTTTTTTTTTTTGTAATTTAAATATTTCTACTTTGATTTTTATGAAAAAAAAATTGTTAGAAAAAAATCACTGACTAGTCCAAAAAAAAATTTAAATAATGCATAGTAAATGCAAGTTCTTGCGAATACATTCCAGGAGTGTTTTTTTTTTTTTTTTTTTAATGATTATCAGGAATCCACCACTAGGCATCAGACCTTTACTTCTTTCGAGCTGCTTTCCCATATTTATTTCAATTAACAAAAAAGCAATCACTGAAGTTTAGTGTTGGTTTGGCTACCTAAATAGAAACTACATAAAAATATGTTAAAAGACACGGAAAAAAGCTGTTTGAAAATCTTTTTTTACAGGGATAGTTTTAAAGAAGTTATAAACTTGGCCGCCGAGAGATTCAAGAAGCGGGTACTAGGCAGAGTAGACTATGGAAATATCGCAGTTGCGACAGACGTTTTCAAGAAGATATTTGAAAATGCTGCGAATGAAATTCCTAATATTAAAGACCGTATTCAGTAAGTCTATGTTTATCAAATTAATGAAGTCAGTTAGTAGAGTTTTATCTAGCAGACACTATAGCCTTATAGTACAGATAGGGTAAAGTCTAGTATAGTAGTACCTAGGAGGAATCGACCGACTTAATAGTACAAGAGCCGAAGAGGAAAAGAAAGGCAGTTATATCACCCCAATTTTTGAATTCACTAATGTAAACTACATATATTTGGGAGTCAAAATTGACGAGTCTGCCAATTCAGTTCAGGGGAGTTTAAAACTGTCGCCCGTTCCAAAAAGTAACAAAAACACAAAAAATGCAGTTATTTCATACCTCTTGTTTCTTGACTCATATGAAACTAGGGTTGATACTGACAAAAAAGAAACTTGTCTGCCAAGCTAGTGATGTGTCGCGCGTTGTACAGACGCGTTCCAAAATTCAATTTAAAAAATGCCGTTACTTCATACCTCTTGGTTTTTGACTAATATGAAACTAGGGTTAGTACCGACACAAAAGAAACCTGTCTGCCAAGCTTGTTCTGTGCCACGCGTTGTACTGACGCGTTCCTAAATTCAACTTAAAAAACTCAAAAATGCAGTTATTTCATACCTCTTGGTTTTTGACTCATACGAAACTAGGGTTAGTACCGACACAGACGAAATCTGTCTGCCAAACTTGTTCTGTGACGCGCGTTGTGCAGACGCGTTCCTAAATTCAACTATGGAAACACAAAATTTGAACTTTTTTCGGTTAGTTATTTATATCTTCTTTTTTATTTATTACCTTTTTTACCCATCTGAAATTTATTTACTTGAGTCTGTACTGACACGAAAGAAACCTGTCTTCCAAGCTTGTGCAGACGAAATACAAAATTCAACTTTCAAAATTTTTATTATATCCGGAAAGATAGTTCTAGCCTATTTCATCATTTTTTTAAAAAATATTTGAACACGTTATTTAGATAAATATGCATATGAAATTAGAATTACTTCAAACAGACAAACAGAAAAAAAATAACAATGAAATATATCATTACTAATTAAAAATTTGGTAAATTTGTAAAAGTCGTTGCTAACATCTTTTATTCTCTTTGTTTAACTAAAAATTAAGCTGATTCAGGTAGTTTTTAGATATTCCCTTTAGACTCATAAGACTCGATATCTGAAGGCGACTTCTGCACTTTATGCTTTCCAATATCCTCACATTCTTTCCTTTCTTTACTATCTAAAATATCAGTGTATCAGAATTTCATTTCTCAAAATACCAGATTTGATTGTAAATGTCCTCTTGTCATATAAAAATTTCCATCCGAAAATTTCTGCTAACAAAAAGTTGGATTAATGGCGGTAAAAATTACTCAACATTGCAGGGTTGAATTAGTATATTTTAAATTTTTCTAAGGGAACCCACTTGAATTGAAGATGCTTCATTGCCATACATTTTCATAAATAGCTGACATGAAATTTCTACATAATCTTAAGTCTAATAAAAAAAAAATTCGCTTTGATTTCATTTATATTTGTACATTTCTTTCTTCTACGTATGGAAAATCTAATATTTCCTAAGATATAGCCGTCAAAAACAAAACATTTTGTCAGACAAAAAAAAAATCGTCATTTTGTGAATTTATTTTGCTAATATCATGAAAACTACTACTCATACGAAAAACCTTGTAATAACTTTTTTAGGACGTTAAATAAGCTTTAATTTGATGCCTAATAGACATCTTTACACATAATAGTTGCAGAGATTTAGCCGTCATAATCAAAATATTTTGTCAGAAAAACGAAAAATGAAAAACTTTGTTTTTAGAACTTTTAATAAGCTTTAATTTAAGGCCTAACATCTAATTAGAATATTTTTTGTAGTATATTCAACTTGCTTCAATTGGATTTCTAACAACGATTTATTTATATGAAAAAATAAGAGTTTAAAAAATATTTTTTGGTAAATATTGATGTTTGAAAAACTTATTAGAAAACTGTTCTTTTGTTACTTAATAAATCGTTCAATAAAATTTAATTACTACCTACTTTTTATTCTTATAATTTTTCTGCTAATAGTGATGTTCGTTACTAAAGTACCTTTCATGTATAAGAGAAAAACCAACAATCAGAAAATTAATCAATTGAAAGACCGCATCACACCTTAATAGATAAAACTTAGTTTTTTCGTCAAATTTCAGATTTATAAAAAATGTAATAAATAAAATGAAAGATATAAATAACTAACCGCAAATAATTCGAATTTCGGGTTTCCAAAGTCGAATTTTGGAATGCGTCTGCACAACGCGCGGCACAGAACAAGCTTGCCAGACAAGTTTCTTTTGTGTCAGTAACAACCCTAGTTTCATATGAGTCAAGAAACAAGAGGTATGAAATAACTGCATTTTTTGTGTTTTGGTTACTTTTTGGAACGGCCGACATTTTTATATTCCCCTGAACTGGATTGGCAGACTCATCAATTTTGACTCCTAACTATAAGTAGTTTACACTAATGAAGTCGGAAATTGTGGTGAAATAACTGGGTTTTTTTCGTACGGGCTCTCGTACTATAATATATATACCACTTTTCTAATAATTTAACATATTTTCTTTAAAGTATTTTCAGAACTTTTTACATTTCTTCTTTAAATCAGTTTTTTTTAACTTAGTAGCAAGCTGTCATAGTTTCATGTTCATAGTTTTATCTTAAGGGTCATTAGTATATAGTGAAGGAATACATATAATCGAAATTAATGAGGTTTAAATACTTATCGAGGGTATACAAAAGTATGTTTGTTGTATCATTGTTTTAAACAGTGAATTTCTGGGTGAAACAGTGAATATACGTTGGGAGGTTCTAACTACTCTATTGCTATGTGTTAATTTCTATATCAAAATAACTTTTT
This sequence comes from Halyomorpha halys, assembly GCF_000696795.3. NCBI lineage: Eukaryota > Metazoa > Arthropoda > Insecta > Hemiptera > Pentatomidae > Halyomorpha > Halyomorpha halys. The sequence continues at coordinate 210,674 of NW_027113948.1, forward strand.
TTTGAGATCGCTTTAACTCACCACACTCAACACACTTTTGAAGCAGGCCATAAGAGACTGGAAGCTTGTGAAAATTAAATCCAAACCCCAGTACAAATTTTGAGTGAGCAACAGAAAATATTACTAATCCAAACATATCTTGTTCAGCTCATACCTCAATCAGAATGTTTCTTGATAAAATATTATTTATCAAAGAAATGAACCAGTACCGTGAGTTCATTCCCAAAACTAAATGTTTGATAAAATGTTCGTGGACACTTTTTCAATTGAATTAGGATCAAGGAAAATAAAACAAAAAATCCTAATATGTCTCCTAATTTGTCAAATAAATCCTAATTCACGTTTGGGTTATGTTTATTTTCATGTAAACTTTAATATTAGCATAACTGTAATAATTAATACATATTAATTTATGAAGAGTTTAATTTATAAGAGCAGAGCTTTAGCTTTTAATTGTTTTAACATTGAAACCATTTCCGTCTTATCATTGCCCTGTGATTAACATCAACACAACCAATTCAATGTATGAATTTGAAAATTTTGAAATGTATACTTTCAAAGAAAATTAAAATTTTTAATTAGTTTTTGAGAAATGTTAACTTATCTTAAGTTGTTAAGCGTTCCATATCATATGAATGGGCATGGAATAGGCTTTAAATGATACCAATCCCATATCTAAAGCTAAATTATGGAAGCTTTTACAGCTAATTCCAAAACCTATTCTCTAATTTTAGTCCATTTATGAGAACTTAAAATTCTGTAATTTAAAAAACGAGTGGACATATCAATAGTATTTCCAAATCTTACCAGTACAACATTTGAGCAAAATTTGAAGGTAATCTGAGATGGTATGGTGCAAAATTGTGTTGAGTTGACGAAGAATGAACCAGTCTTAATGGTTGGCAACCGAAGGTTATTTGTATTCGTCGTATTGGGCTTTTTGTTTCGTTTAGTCGCACGAAACATCATTGGTCATCAATTTTTTGTTTAATTTTATTTATTTTTTAATTGGATTATTATTTTATTTAGTTATTTTTACTATATTTTTTTCCCCCGTGTGACCTATTCTTAACCTGGTCTGTACGACCTCCTCTCTACGGTAATTGTGGCTGAAGGCACCCCAGGGCTTATCGTCCTTTTAAATCATTTTTAGTTTACTCCACGGGCTTTCATTCCACAAAGATGATCATTCATTCATTTATCTTTGATTTCCTTTTCAAGGGGTTTGCACATTTCTGATGGACTTAAAATTGCCTTACTCCGTCCCGAAAGCGCGAGTGCTTCTCTTGCAGCATGATCGGCCAGTTCATTCAGCTATTCCTACATGAATTAGAACCCATATAAATGTAACTGACATACCCATATTGTATAGAGTGTTTAAGTAAAAATGGATACAGAAAATATTCGGATGCTCTGGATACATAAAATCTAAACCTTTTAATGAGTTTAATAGGTCTGTAATTATTGTTATATTGTTGTGGTTCAAAGAAAAATAGAAGTGAAGTACTGCTGCTGTTGCATTGAGTTCGGTAGTGAATATGTTGCATAGTTTGTGGAGTTTAATTCTGTACGTTGAGTCATTAGTTACACGATGATGCAGCTGATTGGTCGAATTTTGATCCGCCTGTGTAGATTATAAAGGCTTCTAGCATGTTTTGAATTAGACGAGAAAAGTGGGGTTTATATTCAACTGGTTTTAGAACTTTGGAGGGTCCATAGTGGATGATTGTTTTTTTGTTATCGTTTTTGAGAAAAGCGATAGCCGAGGAGAGTCTTTCAGATAACGGAATTTTGTTTTTAACGAAAGGAATGGAAAATTTTGGATTAAAAATATATTTATGTGTCGGATGTTTTGTCTATGGATATAATTTTGAATTGTAGTTTATGGCTAATTTAGATCTTTTGAACGAAAGTGGCGATAGTTTGGATTCAGCGCATAAGCTTAGAATAGGACTTGTTCGAAATGCTCCAGTCGCGATTTGGATTCCAGCTTGATTGACTGTGTCCAGTTTAGCAAGCACTTGGGAATGACCCGAGCCGTAGACGAATGAGCCGTAGTCCATTTTCGATTGTATTTATACTTGATAAAGTTTAATAAGGCTAGTTATATAGGCACCCCAGGAGGTACGGCTTAGTAAACGAGTAATGTTTAGTTTTTTTGTGAAGTTAGTTTTTAATACAGAGATATGTTATTGCCAAGTTATTCTTTTATCAAATGTTAAGCCTAAAAATCTATGATAATCGGTGTACGAGGGAGTTTCCTAGAAATAGATCGGGTGATTGAGGTCTATGTCATTTCCTACTGAAGTGGAGGCATTTTGTCTTGTCTATGGAAAATTGAATATTGACAGTTTTTTATCCTGATGGTTGCGTCTTGTAGTTTAAGTTGAATATCTCGAATACTTCCTGATCGATTAAAGATTGCCAGTTCGTCGGCGAACAAAAGTTGCTTAACTCCCCTAGGCAAATTGAGTCCTAATTCATTTACAGCCAGGGAAAATACAGTGGGGCTGAGGACACATCCCTGAGTCTGATAAATGAGAACATTAGTCCTGTGATTCCTATAAAGTACAGTTTCTGTAACATAATGGAATGATTTATATTGCCAAATACTTTCAGCATATCAAAGAAGACAGCTATCATTTGTTGCCCGTTAATAAAAGCATACATCATGTGCTTCTGTTTCCAATGTTATCAAGTGGTGAATTGTAGATCGGCCTTTTCGAAACCCCGATTGGAATGATTGTATAAGGTTATGCTTTTCTATGATCCACATTAATCTTCTATTAAATATTCTCTCCATTATTTTGCAGATTCAACTTGTAAGAAACATTGGGCGGTAGCTAGATGGGATACGCCTATCTTTACCAGTTTTTAGAGTTGGGCTTTTAGTATAGGGCTTTTTCTGGACATGATAAATATGATTTGAATTGATCTTAGTCAGTCATATTAACTGATTGGCATACTTTTTTTTTTTTCAGATTTTGTGGACATGCGTCCCCTCATTTTCTACTCAGACAATTGGAGAAATATTTCGGGAACATACACACAATAATGATCAAGCACTGGCATATCATGAAGGACAAGGTCATCGAGCCTATCGTATCAGAGCTGCCTTACCTAAGAGAACATATTATTGCAGAGCACTTTGTTGAAAAAATCAGAAGCATGCTCTTGATATATCGATCAATGGTAAGTAATACCTTATTATTCTACAATTCTTCTCAAAATATAAACATAAATAATCGAAAAATATCCTTCATATATATACAGGTGTCTGAAGCTGCCATTGGTCTGTTTAATTCCTTTTTCTAGCCAAAAGAACATCTGTTTGAGGTTTCCACCATTCTTTGGTCCTCAGCCAGCTCGCATACCCTCTCTCAATAATTTAATTCATATAATAATAATTAATTATA
>NW_027113948.1:214384-249060 GCF_000696795.3 Halyomorpha halys
GTCTAATTTTTGTTCTAAGATGTATCTAAATCCGTCCCAGTTAATTCTTCCTGTAATCAATGAAGGAGTGGAGGGCTTAGGCACGAAGCTTGAATATAAAAAAAGTAGAACTGGACTATGATCTGATGAAAGGTCATCCAGGGATTCGACAATGGTTTGAGAGGAGGAGATCTGGGAGGTGATAAAAATGTCAAGGATATCCGGTCATTTTTAAGGGATATAGGTCAATAAGTAGGATTTTTGGGCGAGAGGATAGCATAAGTATTAGAAGTGGAAACTCGGGATAAGATATTACTACGGGGGTTGGTTGTTCGGCATCTCCATCGTTGGTCTTTAGCATTGTAGTCTCCTCCAGCAATGAAGCGCGGTCCGAAGGTTCGGAATAAGGAATCAAGAAGGTTATAAGAAAGTGTATTACCAGGAGGACAGTATACAGCTGAAAATGTAATATGGAAAGGGCGAGTCGAAATTAGTACCGAGGTCGATTGGATTGCATCAGTTGAATAGGAAGGAATAAAGTAATGGGATAAGGATGCAAGAACCAGCATGGGAGGTGTTATATGGGTGGTCTGATCTATAAGTGATGTAGTCACGTATGTAAAAGTGTGTCCGTTGAGTGAAATGAGTTTCAGTCAGTAGGGCAATGTCAATGTTTTTATCGTGTAGAAATAAGTCAAGTTCGTCACGGTGGTTTTGTAGACCATTGGCATTCCATAAAAAGACAGCTAGGGTCCTTGTTCTCATCATGGGAAATTAAACGGAATTTCGGATAGGATTCGTGTGAGAAGGTTGATCAGAGGTTAGATGGTTTCTTGAAGATCTTTCAGGAAGAATGTAAGGATAGAGGTTATGCCCATTGGATTTTGGTAAAGAGGATATGTATCAGGAGCTTGTAATGAATAGTTTGTATGACTAGGAGTGCTGATTGGGGACTGGGCTCTTCGTGATATATGCGGTGCTGGGGTATGAGGTGTTGTGTCAGTTTTTAATGGTAGTTGGGACGCGGAGTTCATCGGAACTGTTGGATGTGATGGAACCGGGAGTGGATGTGGTGGCGGCAGTTTTACCCGTAAGGGTAAGTGATGGGGAGGATTATGATGACGTGGAGGTTGAGGCTTAGGATGAGAGGTCAGGGGCTTGGGCTGAGTAGTCTGAGGCGCCTGACATCGAGAATGTTGATTCTTGTTGATGATCTCGGAGTATGTCACGCTTGAGTCTTGACGAGATTGATCCAAGGTTTTTGCGGTAGAATGCTGCGATTCGATTTCCTGAGCTGATGTTTTCTTTAAGTTTGGGAAAATTTCTAAATTTTGCGTTTCAGGCGGTAGGGTGCTGGTTCGATCTAGGACTTTTGATGTCATCAAATGAGATCTCTGTTTGTGTATATTTTTATTAATCCCACGGCCTCTGTAGCTTGCTGGGTGGTCTTTTCCACATAGCGCACATTTTTCCGGTTCTTCCCGTGGTTTCTGGCAGGTATTAGTGGCATGAGGGCCAACACATTTCACAAACCTGGCCTGATGAGTTCTTCTGAAAATAAGTCTTTGTATGCCCTATGTTTTGGCACCTACATAGAAATACAATTATCGGTTTTTGTTTTGACTGTTGAATACACCAATCTTCTTACCTGGAATATTTAAGGGTTATTTCGGGTAGGCCCTAAATCTACAAAGAATAGTGGTAATGAGTACTTTTCAGTGGGGTGTAAAACGTCCGATGTATTTCTCACGGTGTGGCCGATTTCTTCCAATCCTGTTTTGATAGTGTCGGTGGGAGTGGTTGAATGGAGGCCTCTTAGAACCACTCGGTATGCCTTTTCTTGCTTCAATTGTTAACAATGGAAGTCATAATTTTTCTCGGTCAAATGATTGACTAGTTTTTGGTAATTATCTATGTTGGTGTTTTACGGCGAGTTTTAGCTAGTTCAACTGGCTTTTTGGACTTAGCCGCTTTATTCTTCTTTTTATTAGGTGAATTGCCCGCTGACTCGGGGGCAGTGTTTCTGTGGCGTTTTTGACGAGTACACCTCTTTAAATATTGGGAATCCGTTTCGCTTATTTCCGAAAACGGGGTCACTTCCTCTTCTCCGAAGTCTTCACAAGACCTATTCTTGTCCGAACCCATTACGATATGAAGATAACAATAAAAAAAAAATTACAAGCGTAAACAAATTATTCTAAAAAAATAAACTGTACACCAAATTATATAAAAATATTAAATATTAAACATTTCTGAAATTAAAAGTCCTTGTTGGAGAGAAAAAAATAAAATAAATAGCAGAAAAAAAAAATTCTATAGTCTTTGGATTCGAACTGGCGACCTAACGGAGATAGTGTCGGAGTACACAACACCTTGACCATGAATTATAGTATTAAGATAAGAACCCCTATGGGGAATACCGACTATTAGCGCTTTCACTGGTAAGCGATTGTCTATTATAATTGGCTAATTTTGGTTAATAGTTTTATAAATCCACTATTTGAAAGTATAAAAACGTTCAGTTGTTTATAAACTCACGTTTCATGAAGTGTGAGAGCAGGATTTGAGATGTAACCACTATGACAAAGTAACAAACACAGAGCGGAGTGTATATCGAACTGTACCTGGGGCCCATGACACATGAGACTTCATAACACATAAGATGACAAACACTTCTGATAATAAATAATAGAAAAAAATTATAAAAATTAAATATAATTAAACTAAAAATAATAAATGGAAAGATAAAATTTCTATTAATATACATATTTACAAGAATAAACGAAAATCTGAAACATCAAGTGCAGAAAATACATAAACCTTGTTTGGATATCAAAGATGTACGTCGGGATTGGATAACTTGGTAGAGGAAGGAAGGAAGCAAATATTTACGACGGAGGGGTAAAGCCACTTCAATTCTTCATAAAATCGGGTGACAGAGGCGTCCCTGGGGACCCGAAAGATGAATCGTACAAAGCGATTAATTAACCGTTTTAATTTTGCTTCGAGATCCCCAGAGACACCCCCGTAAACCACACAGCATAATTAAAGTGGGGGAATATTAAGGAAGTAACCAGGAGCCTACGGGTTTCAAAAGGAAGAAGGTGACAAAGATAATTTAAATTCTTTAGGGTGGAGATAGTACGACGCGAGATATGGAAGACGTTGTTTTTCCAGGAGAGAGTTTGGTCTATTGTGACACCAAGGTTGTTAACGTATGGATGGAATTGTATTGGGTTGTTGTTTAGGAATAGTTTTCTGTTCTGATTGGCTTTCCTAAATAGTTGTGTAGATATATTGGATATGTCATATTTCAATTCTTGAGTACATATTATTTATTTTTTACCCCATTCCTGATCATTTCTGACTTACTACGCGATGGAGTTTGTTGACCTATCCTAACCAATGTGGGAGGAACTAGTTTTTATTCCATGGGCCACCACAAACTAAACATCAACCAGTTAAGGTCATGCTTCAACTCTCTGGGCTATAAACGGCCAAAGTTCCTAGATTCTAAATTATTATAATTCTTTATTGAGTAAAAAAAAAATTGCGACTATTATTGATTATTGAGGGATTAGTGGTCCATATCACCAAACATATGGACCACTAATCTCTCAATAATAATTTTTAAAAAATCATTTCTCATAAAACATATGTTCTAATAGAATTCAGAAAAGGTTATTCAAATAGAAAAGTTTATAGTACAGAATTATTTCGTTGCATTTCATTTTTTTTTTCAATGAACAGAAAATAAATTTTTATTTGCCAGCGAACAAAGATTTCAATTTCAATAGCGTATTTCTCCATAAGACGTGTACAATCGGATCAATCTTTACCCTAAGAGCCATATATATGTTTACCCCCTAACCCCTATGATTGACCTCATGTAAATGTTTAAAACAATTTTTTTAAGCCATTATTTCTTTTTAAATATTAAATAAAAATTATTTAAACTAGTATGTCGCTTATTTCTATTGATATCTAATAGTTGTTTAGAAAAGAAATTCTCTTATCTGGAAGGCATCCAGATCTTAACATTTTTGTTAAAGATGGCACTTTGAACAACTAAGATAATATTGTACATAATACAAGTAATTTATATCTGATGTAATATACAAAATATTTGAATTCATGCCAATATACTGTGAAAGAGGAGTTAAAGCAGGTCCATATACCATCTTCTCCTCTAGTCTAACAGTTCAGTCAATTTTGTGGTTTTCTTCGAAGTTATTTTATGCTAAGAATTTATCGGAGGAGGCTTTATTACATCGTTCCAAATGATACCTGAAAAGTACCTGACTCTATGTTATAAGCTTTATTTTAGACATGTAGAGTATCTTATGTATTTTGTATTTTCTGGCGCTGAATCGAATTAATCCAATCCAAGTCACTAGAACCAATAATGTATAAGTTAACAATGGTTTTTATATAAAGAAGTAAATTTTTTGAGTAAAACCGACCGTGCATTAATTTTTTATATTTTGTGCAGAATTTCTATTGAAAATAGTAATGTTGTTCTTGAAAATATACTTTATTATATATAAGGAATATTAAGGGGGAGAGAGGTGCGAGAAAGGGTGTCTCGTGGACCGAAAAAAGAAGGAAGGAACAATTGGAAAGAATGAGGAAGAGGTGGGATGAAATAAAGAAGAAGAGAAGGGGTATAAAAGGAAGTGAAAATAATGATATTCGCGTGGTTTTTAAGGACGTTCCATGATAAAGTTTATTTTTATGTATATTAATTTAAAAGTATATTCTCAATTGTTATGGAAATTCCCAGGAAAAAATCTGCCCATGAAAAACATTCTTGTATTTAAAAAATTAAATAACCACCCAAACCAAATTCGTTTCTATCCTTCCTTCATTTTCTATTCCTTATAATCCTCCGAAGAGCCTGAAAAGATCTTTTGATGGATTACGTGATCTTTTCTACCAATGGATAGCTTTTTTCACAAATATTTTATGACTTTATAGCTTATCTATCTAACATTTACTTATCGTATTTTTAGTTTAAATACAGTAGTAAATTTTTAAATAATTAGGAGAAAATATTTTATGAAATTTTGTGTTGCCAAACGTTGATGTAGTAATTTCATAGCTGCTAATTTTCATTTTTGGGACAAAGCAGACTTTTTATCGCAACCAGAGAAAGCGTTCAGAAAGCGTTGTGCAGGTATGCAATTTGTTTATTTATTTTTTTCAGTTTCATTATGATTTTTGCCAGTTTCGAGAAAAAAATTCGAAGTCTTTGGTGTTCGCGTTGTCATAATTCCTAAAAGATCAATAACCTCTACCAACAATATCTGTACAATGATCAGGATTATTGTTTTAAGTCAGCGCAGTTTTGACAATGAGAATATCAATATCATCTCCTGCTTACACAGTCAGTGACAAAAGAAATGAATCTACTTATTTATAATAGCGTAGATAAATAAAAATTAATGTATGTTAAATCTTTTTGGAGCATCCTTGCTGTGTGAAGTTGTATTTTGGATTTGTAAATCAAATACTATCACAGCATACTAATGATTTTAATGCTACATGACGCGAAAAAATACATTCCACGTACCTCGTTGAATATCATGCTAAAAATCTTTTGGTTTGAATAAGAATGACTTCTGCAATTTTTTCATACCTATTTCTTTAAACAGAGGCATTGGGCAAAGCCAATAATGGAAGAAGAATTTTGTATTTCTTAAATTTCAGAAGACTCCATGCCCGGATAACATCAGTAATGAAATTTTAAAAGCAGGAGGGAATACTCTAATTAAAGAACTGATAGAATTGTTTAATTTGATTCTTTAGCAAGAAGCAATACCTAAACAATAGAAAACCGCAACAATAATTCTGCTGTATAAAAAAGGCAACTAGTATGATATAGAGAATTATCAGCATATCTCCTTCAACTCGTTCAACTATGTCAAAAGTTTTCACCAGTGTTCTCAAAGAACGGCAAAAAGAATCCATGCGACCTAAGAAGAGAACGTCAAGAGACGTCTCTGGTGGAGAGCTGCTAGGGACAGGGATGTCTGGAAGGAGAAACAGAAAGAACTCGCCTCCCAATAGGGCTGGTCACCCCGGGAAGTGCTGACTATTACTCCCGAAAGGGAAGGCCTATGCAGGAAAGGATACAGAAAGATGGAAAGAAAATTTATTTAAGTCAATGTTTTGTCGCCTATTATATGTATAATTTTTTTTTATCTCTATCTTCTTTAAATGTTTATATTATATTTCGAATGAATTCAATTTATTGCATAAATAAAAGGCTATTTCATTTCATGGGGAAAAAAAGCCATTTCAGAATTAAAACATTCAGGAAATTCATAATCAGATCCATTTTTTGATAATTACTACATATTTTTAAATGTTTTAATTTAAGGCTGCAATATGTTAAACTTTTAATTTAATATACTGTATTTCTATTACCTAATAATGGTTCTAATCTTGTGTCAAAATTAGAACACATCGTATCCTTTATGCTTTCATTTCAAGTATCGTGATCTTTATTTATAATTATGATATTCAAATTAAAAAATTAAAATAAAATAAGTGTTTGTATTATTTTATCATTAATATTAAATTAAGGTACATATTTCAATACATATTCCTATTTACACACCGAATAATTCCCATTCCTGGAACATCTGTACAAATTAAATTCAGATATTTTTAAATCAGGAAATTTTTATTCAGTTCAAATTATTTTATTTATTTATTTATTTTTTTAAACATCAGTATTTATTCAATTGCATATTTTATTTTATTTTTTAAATTAATTATTCCTAATAAAAACAATGTTGAATTATTAGTGTTATCTTCAAACAACGGGTTTAATTTTTATTTTTTTTATTTTTTAGTATATCTCATTAGTCGGCGTACTCGTTGACCAGGTCGTTTCGTTTCTGACTACAAAAGCCCGTCTGGATCTAAAGGCATTCGCAGTATTGACTTTACAAGAAGAAGTTTGTGTGCAATTCATACCATCTAAGGACCAAATGCTTGAGTGGTGTAACCGATTCATACACGTGGTAATGATTTATACCTCAGCATAAGATCCACTGTGTCATAGCTTAGTACTAACATTCCTTCTTTTTAAAAATATTTTGTTATAAGTTCCTGCCCATGTCACTCCATAATATTAAATTTCAAAGAAGTATCGCCTAGTTAATTGACATGGGGATCTGAGTCGTTAAAATGAATAAAATATTTTTCATCAATAATGAATTAAAAACAGAAAACTATTGCACACCTCATTAACTTTATATTTATTAAATAATCAAAATTCCCTCTTTTTAAATCTCCTCACTTTCGTTTCTAATTTAATATTTCTTACAATTAAAGGTAACAATTTTATTTTCAAATAAATATATATTATTACCCTGATAAGATATTAAAGTTGCGTCAACTAGGTTTTTATTGCATAGTCGAACATTTTAAGAATAATTATGAGTTATAGTTTTTTCAAATATATTTTAATTATTTATTTCAATATTTATAGCTCTTATTATTTTTTTCAGGTATTCAATAACATTGGCTATATTACCTTTGATTCAATGCTACCAGTACTATATAAATCTATGACTCCGTTTCATTTGTCGCCTGAGTTTAACGAATTGGTTAATTTTTACCAAGAGTTGTTAGTTAATCGTTGTGAATCAGTTTTTGGCAAACTTAAAGCGAGATACACCTCCCTGCGTAAGATATCATTTTTTAAATAAATGTATATGTTTAAGTTACGATCTGCTGACAGACACCATAAAGAGAACCATGTTAGCTGACCGAGAGTATCAGCTGATTGATTGGATATATGGCCTCTTATAAATCAACCAATCAGGGTTCGGTCAATAAATCAGTCTTATTTTTGCATTCAGAGAGTGTTATTCCGTTGCACTTTCCATTTTTTAAAAATTATATATATTATATATTTGTTTAATTTTATATATATAATTTGTATAAGTTACGGTCTGAGTCAGCTGTTATTTCGATGTCAGCTGACTGAGGGGATCAGCTGATCGAACGTATATAAGAGATGTACCGAACACAATAATGCCAGTGTTAGTTCTTATTCCTTCTTCTCTTTTTTGACATTTTACTTTCGCCAATAATTAACTGGTGCCAAAACCGGGACTTTAAATACCGGAGTAATATTTGCTTTAAAGAGAACTGAGCCACTTTATAAAAGGGGGTGATCGACTAATAAGCCGAATCGAAGCTAAGTCTATTGAAAATCTACTCAATAGTGAAGATGCGGAAGAACTATAAGCGCCTCGTCTGCAGAGTGAATGGGAGTATCCTCAATCAGATTTAGGCGGACGAAGAGACCCCTTGGAGAGTTATCAAGGAGATATTAAAGAAGGCGTTCTGATTAGGACATATTCATGATGATTAGAGAGACGAAGAAACTGAAACAGTCTAGTGGGTAGTATGCCGCGGAGCTCTTGGCACGCTACAACAGAATCGCTGAAAACTAAGTGTGATGATCGAAACAATCCAGGTACAGGGTCGAATGCAATTCTTATCAAATGATGGCAAAGGAGCTAGGGAAGAAGGAAGGATTTCGGAGAGAGCGCTCGTTTGTGGAAATTGCTCAAGATCTCATAGAAGCAAGCGCTAGAGAGGTAGAGGCCCGAATGGAAGTAGAACTTCCATTTTTTCAGACCCTACGTTTTCGGGAGAAGGTTTCGGGTCCATACAGACCACCGTCCGCTTAAATGGGTGGGGAAGCTCAAGGAATCATCAGCCAGGGTTACGCGGTGGAAGGAATTCCTCGGACAGTATAACATTGAAATAGTATACAAGGCGGTAAAGGAGAATGTCGTCGCCGACTGGCTCTCGCGCGTGATTACGATAAACGCCATGGAAGAAGAGCAAGCGGAGACGTCAGGCGATGTCCGGCAGTTCCTCAGAGAGTGGACAGCAGGGGAGAAAGAGACCCAGGACATATTGGGGCAGGCCGAGGGAACCCCACCATTGGAGGACGGAAACTCGGAAGGGGACAGACCCGCTGAGATGGAGGAAGCGGAAGAAATTATTAATGATAATCCCACCAGATCATCTGGAAGACTAGGACATCGGCTCTAATGAAAATTGAGTATGGGCGATATGGAAAAAGCGAGATTGCAACAATTTGGTCAGTAACGGGGGCCAAGGAGGGATACATTTGTAGAGCCCTTAAGGACGCATCCAAACCAGGGAGGTCATACCACATTTACGTGGGTAACGGTCTCATTTGGGATAAGATCAAGAGGCTGTGGCGGTCAGAGCAAATAGGTGTCGATCGCACGTTCGTTCGGTGAACACTAATGCTGGAAACTATTAGAGATAAAGATCGGCAGAAAGATATTACCCAAGCTTACCACCAGGGCAAAACGAATCATCGGGGTCTAAATGAAACGTACCAAGCTCTCAGGCGTAAATATTTTTGGTGGGGGATGCGTCGAACGATACAGGACACCATAGGGGGTTGTAACGTGTGCTTAAGTACAAAATATGACAGACATCCCCCCAGAGCAACACAAGAGGAAACACGTACGGCCGACAAACCACTGTCTGACCTCCAGATTGACAATTTTACGTGGAAAGGGTATAAGTGAGTGACAGTCTACGACACTTTCAGTAAAGTGGGAATGGTGGAGACGGTATTAGGTGCACTATGCACCTGGTTCCAATTTTATGGCGTTTCTGACTCTATTTCGTCTGATGGGGGGCGAGTGTTTGATAAATCCCTTATCCGAGATGAAATGAAACTTCTCGAGGTTAGGTGGCATTACACCCTAAAGGTAGGGGTGGGATCGATAGATTACATAGTACCCTCAGCGACCACCTCCGAGTTTACAACGCGGATAAAGGTTTGGAGCCGGATGAGGCAATGATCAGGGCGGTTGCGGCTTATAACCATTCGATTCACGCCGTCACGGGTTTTTCGCCGTTTGAGATACTTTTCGGTTTACGGGGACGCCACAGAGACTTTCGAGGGACAGCAATCGGGGGGGGGGGGAAGAAATAGTTACTCAAAATATAGTCGTTCGAAAGTTGTGGGGGAAGGTCCAGGGATGCATAGAGAGGGAAAAACAGAAAATGGTTTCTCGTCATAACCTTAATTTGAGGGACGTGAGGGGGGGGGGGGTTAAAATTGGGACCATCGTATACTGGAAATTAGGGACCAATCGCGGAAAGGAAGTTCTGCGCTACGAGGGCCCATTTAGGGTGATTACTCTTCGACAACACAACGTTGCCACAATATGGCAGTGAATCACGCAAAAGAAGGACGGTTCACCTTGAGCAGGTAAAACTGCCTGATATGTCACCACCTAGGGACCTGGAGTGCCCCCCTCTTAATACCAGGAAGCTTTTTACACCAGGTGCAGTGTAAAATTTTCTGTAGGTGTTTTTGTTTGTGTTTAGAAGCAGTGGTTCTTTCTCTTTTTTGTTTTTTAATTATTTAATGTGACTACTTTCTGTTCTAATATGTAACATTTACCCAAGATTGTATGAGGGGTCACTTTGTTTTTGTAAATGAAGAAATAAATATTTTATTTTAGTTTTTTAGTTACTTTGTATTTTTATTTCTTTGTCTTTATTAGTTTTATTAGTTCTTAGTCTTGTTTAGTTTAGGGTACCTGTTATCTCCACTAATACCTAAGAGCCTATGTAAACACGGCATAAATGTATATACAGAGGATTAAAAGGAGGAATAAAGTAGTCTTTAAACTGATCTTCTGTGAGTCATTTCACGGTCCTTTTTCCCTTTTTTTTAATGTTCTATTTGCGACGGAGCTTAACTTATATATATGTATATATTTGTGGATCTTGAGGATCAGTCAACTATATCGGGGCGATGTTTCGCAACTTTATTGTTTGCATAGTCATGCCCTACAAGGAATAAATAATTTCTTCTACTAATTATTAAAAATCAAAATTGTACGGAGTATTATTCGAGATTAATAACTGTAAACATTACTTACAATTGTCTATTACAGTATGTTCTATATTTCTGATACAACTAACTAAAGGTTTCTCACCATCTGTTATTCAGAAAGAAGGTTATTCACCTTCTGTTAGGAGATGGTTGAAAGCACTAGGGTTAGTTTACCTATACATACTACGGACCTCTTTTTTTTTTTTTAGCTAAAGTTTTAGTAACTTCCACGTTATTAAACACATATTTTTCTTCATGATTGTTATTTGCAGATTATAAGTGGCTCAAAAAATTAGGTAGATTACGGAAGTGGTTTGAGCAATTCAAAGCAAAAAATTATTTTAAATTCATTGGCTGTAGCAATACAATGGTTACCATGTCAGAAAAATTCAATGCAGCAAGAATCAAAATCATGGAATTTGGGAGGAGTGAAAGACGCGGTAATTTACTGTGAGTAAAAAAAAATATATATATATATATTTTTTAACCCATTTTAATATTAAATATGTTCAATTATAGTAACAGAGTATAATTATAAATTTTCACTCAATATTTAATCTATAAATTTCAGAGTTGATCTTTCCAGCATCGTCGATTGGTGGGAAGAATCCATCAACCAATTAGTTTCTGATTTTACACAGTACGCATCTCATACAGTAGAACTCTGCGCTATTGGGTACGTTTTTCTAGATAATTGTATTGATATGTATACATCTATGTATTTACACATACTTTAGAATATAAGGAACCTCTTGGATGCTTCAATGCTGGAATGATATTTGAACAAGTTACAGCAGATTTGACACTTATTTGGTGATATTTGATATATATATGATAAGTAGTGTATATGATAACGTAAGTTTTCAGTTTTTATAAGTACGTTTATCAAACAAGCTTTGTAATAACAGCTGATAACCCATGTGGAACGTAAAAATAAATGAGAGTATTGTTCAAGCATTCAGCGTATTCAATTCATTTCTACTTCTTTGTTATTTTAACTTTACTAAGTATTTTAACTGGTGCCAAAACTTGGGAAAATTAAGTAAGTTGTGGTAGTGCTTGAACAAAAGAAATTTCAAGAAGACCATAATCTCAAGACTGATACTGTATATTGAAAGATAGGTGAGATTAGTTATATGTTATTGCTTAGATACGGTTATCATGTTTTGGTTAGATACTGTAGGGCCATTTATTTAATATATGGTCGAACAGAGTGAACAGGCAGTGGAAATAAAACCAATCTACCTACTGGCAATCCACCGATCGCTCAGATGGTCAATAACAATTCCGAGTTAATACAACTAGAATGGACGAGAGTGAAGAAGGCTACCGCTACATACCTAAAAACTGCTGTATCGGAGTTAGAAAAATTCAGCGGAGAACAAGGACACCTTAACCATTTTTTGAAGAAAGGAAATCAGATTCATAATCTGATTGAGGCAAGAATCGAAGCAGGATTGATGGATGCTCTAGATGCCACGGAATTAAGGGTGTCGTTGGTAGGAAAGGTAAAACGAATGAGCTTACTTCGTGGGATGAGGTTACTAAAAGACTGAAAAAGGCATACGGAGGAGGACGCTGGACGCCAGAAGAGGGCGTCTATCGCTTCTTCATGGAAGTGAGAAAGTTCGGACAATCAGTTTACAGTTTTGCTGAAATTATGCTGAATCAATATATAGCCATCTCCGAAAAACTAATCGAGACTGTAGGACAGACGGAAGTAACACAACAGCTAGCGATTTTTGACAAAATTTTGAAGGTACAATTAGGACGGAACTTGATTGTACGAGAAAAATTAGCTATGAAAAAGTCTTTCATCGAATGTGTTCGTGACATTATGGACAAAGGGACCAGAGAGGAGGAAGAAGGAGATATTCAGCAGTGGAGGCAGGTACCTTTTAGGAGCAGGATAAATTACAAGGCGCGATTCGATTTCAGGCCGGAACCTCCTAGATTACCCAAGGTCGAATATAGAAAAAGTGATGGCAGAGACGTGCAGCAGAGCAGTAAACCTCGAGGACTCAGAAAAGACGACGCTCGTAGGTGTTATGAATGTAATTGTCAAGTCCATATTGCAGCAAACTGTCCTTCGGTCAAGTGCTTTGAATGTGGGGACAAGGGTTATATCGCAAGGGCATCTCCCTGGATTTACCGACGGAACTCAGCCACAGAACCATTGAAAGTGAACACTCACAGAAGAAGACGTCACATGGATGTTCCAACGTCAAGTTCTGAGGAATATTCAGATAAGAGTTCAAGCGATGAAGAAGTTGTGGTAAGTCTAGTTGGGCAGGGGTGTCAATAAAATCAAATGAACAGGCGGGCAAGAGTTACAAGTTAAAAAGAGCGGACCAGAAGCAGGAAGCTTGGTAGCTTGGTAGATGGTTCTGAGGGCAACCCACGCAGACGAGAGCTTATAAATAATGTGTGTGGTGTGTGGGAGAGGTTGTCCATAGTGCAGGGGCGTAGTGATAGATTTAAAGTGCTTATTGATTCTGGGAATACCAGTACCTTGATTAGTAGAGGGGTGCTGAAGGAGCTGTATGAAGCCAACAAATTAAACGCGGTTCTTACATACCCTCTCCAAACTGCTCCCCTCACAAAGCTACGTCCTGAAATCCTAGATGGCATCGACACAATGATTCGCAGAAGTGTTAAAGCCATTATAAGGCTCCCTGCGAACACCTCCACGGCGATGTTGTTTGCTCCGAGGAGGTACCGAGGTCTAGGCTTGATCCGCTGCCAATGGGAGGCTCCCCTACAACACTGGTCCATTCCTCAGCGGCTGTCAAATGTACCCGATGCTCTGTTCCAGTCTACTTTCTATTGTTCAGCTGAGATCGCTGAATGTTCCGATAGATTGGGGGTTGATCAGGGGCATCGGAGTGTGAAAGCTCGCTACGTGAAAATGCGTTCGAGGAATGGGCTAATTGCAGGTGGCAGGGCATTGGGGTACGCCATTTCCAAGAGACCCCGAGACCAAATAAGTTTATATACGATAAACAAATACTTACGGGCTCTGAATGGTCCAATGTGCTGAAATTGAATATAAACTATGCACCCCTACGTGGAGTCCCAGGTGCCAGCGGACAGAATAGAGGAGTTGGGTCCCTCTGTCGCAAATGCAACAGAGAGCCGGAAACACCAGCTTTGTTAGCTATGAAAAAGTCTTTCATCGAATGTGTTCGAATGTATGTACAATTTTCTATTATTTTTTTACACAAAAATTGAATATCGATATTTTAATTTATTATTCACATATTAATTTCAATGTTTCCTATTGTTGGTAATATCGATATCGAATATTAGCAAGAATATTCCGGTATTATTTTATCCAAATATCGATATTTTTTTTTTTTTTTATAAGAATACAAAATTTAAAAACGGAATATCGATATTTTATTTTGATAATTACATATTTATTTCGATATTTTCTATTGTTGAAATATCGATATGGAATATTAAGGACTGGAACCGGACGAGGCAATGCCAAAGGCAATTACGGCATACAATCATTCGATGCACACTGTTACGGCCTTTTCGCCGTTTGAGATCCTTTTCGGGCTTTGTGGAATCCGGCGGGACTACAAGGGCACTGCGGCGGACGGTGATGAGATAAGCAACAATCATGTCACTAGGAAAAACCTATGGGGAAAAGTCAAAGGAAAATTGGATAGAGAAAAAGCCAGGAAAGAATTTGTCTCCTTCACTCCAAACAACCTTCTGCCATAGGAATTTTTCTGGTTCTTTTAATTCTTTAATCTCATACTATATGAAATTTTTTAAGTCCCATCAACACACCAGTAATTTTACTATTTTAAGCATTGGAGCAATTTTGTTACTGTACTATTACTGTTTTCACTAAGGTAATATATAGAATATATTTTAAAATGTTCTAAATCTGTGAAAATTGCATTTTAGTTTTAAGTATTTATAATAAAGTCCATTTTTTATTACATAATTGTATGATTTAACTTTGTTTATATAGCCATATAAATCTATGATAGTGTTTTTTTTAACAAACTTTAGAATATATATTTTTTTATTTTTTTTTTTTATTAAGGCAAATCTGTCACATTCGTGACCGCCTTGCCGAAATAGCGATACAAGTCACTACGGGTGAACAGCTTATGGCTCTACGGTACCGCGTGATCGATATCCAGAAAGTGGATAAGTATCATGCCAGGACTGTAGTGAAAGCTCTCTACCGTTTCACTACGAGTTGCCCAACAGCGTACAATTTTTCAGTAGGTTGCTTACTTTCCGATCTATTCACACTGGTCAGCAGACTACACAATAAATTGGTCGACACTTCTAATGTAAGTATTCACCATCTTCATGCTAAACATAATTAGTATTTATTATTCTAGATTCACAAAATAAAAAAATAAAAAAATGTTAAATATACAACAGATACTTAAGAGGATTTGTTTTTTTTTATGTGGAGAGATTATAAAATATCTGTATTCTGTTCAAGGCAATGTGAGGAAAGTGCTAAT
This sequence comes from Halyomorpha halys, assembly GCF_000696795.3. Classification (NCBI taxonomy): domain Eukaryota; kingdom Metazoa; phylum Arthropoda; class Insecta; order Hemiptera; family Pentatomidae; genus Halyomorpha; species Halyomorpha halys. The sequence goes on from NW_027113948.1 coordinate 229,784, forward strand.
TAGTTCTAAAGTAAAATTTTACGTTTAAATTTCCTTCAGATGATCATATTTTATCTTTGTTACCTGCATGGAAATTAGCTGTGAGATTATTCTTTTTCTTTTTTTTGCTGTTTTTTTTTTGGACCTGTCGATTTGTGTTCTAATTTATGTATTCCCTTAACTTATTTATTTATTAAAGTATTTCTTTTGACTGAATGTTTGTTTTTGTTTTTTTTCTTAAATTTATATTTATTTTAGTTTATGTGTTTCTTTGTATAAACTTATCTACTGAGATGACTATTATGTCTTTGGTTTGACTCCTCATTGCTATCTGATGATAAATTTGTTTAACGGATCGAACGTGGATAGTGGATCACTGGAAAGGGGAGGTCTGAGAGAGGGGGGTTAGAAATGCTTTCAGAAAAATTGCTCATACCAGCTCAGAATTTGAATTCAACGAGACAATTGCACACTTACCCCACATTGTCGCATTGCACTCATATTATATCATATAAACATTAATTTGCTTTATCAAAAAAATATTTTTTTAAATACTGTTTATTCAAGTGGATAAGTATCAGGCGCGAACCGTAGTGAAGGTTCTCTACCGTTTCACTGCGGATTGTCCAGGAGCGTAAAATTTTCAGTGGGTTGTTTAGTTCCCGATCTATTCACACTAATCAGAAGACTGAATTATAAATTAAGAAAAGAAATATTATGTTTGAATACAGCTAAGTCAAATCTTATGAATTGCCCTACATGTCATGTTGGACAATTCATTGATTGATATTTTGGGGATACTGGTAATAAATAAAGTTGAGATTCTAGAAATCATGCAACTCCAACTTAGTGAATTTATATTTTTTAAATAATCATATAAAATTACTTCTTCGCATCAATATACAAAGATATCTCACAAAAAGTTATATGTAAGCTAAAGTAATTGAATCATTGAACTTAACATTTTTGGCTAAAAAATGACATCATCAATTTATATATGATTTGAATTCTTGTTTGAAACTGGTTTGGTTAGCAATTATAATAAAAATAGCCATTTAGTCTCAACATGTTTATTTTCTTATTACTCAACTCCTACGTTTTGGCCATTTTTGAGGATAACTACGGATTAACAATTTCAGTTACACTCGAAAGATTAACTAATAGTTTTATATAAAAAAAAAGAATACCTTCAAAAGAAAAATGTTAGAAGCTATTAATATATCAGAAAATATCAATTATACTGTTAGTTTAAAATCAGACACAAAACTTTGAACCAGCATCATGCTGAAATTAAAAGCAAAATTAATTTATGATAAAATAACTATATATAAGATAAATAATATATTGCTAAATTTGATAGATTTTAATACTAAGGTTTCTAAATAAATACAGTAAAATAAAATTGGAAATATATTATATTATATTATAGAAATAAAGTTTCATAGACTAAAATATAATTTGACAAAGGCAGAATAGTGTACGACTTTTTAAAATCAACGTAGCTGTGATATTTAAAATATAAACTATGATAATTTATAATAAAGGATGTTTTGGAAGTAATTTTTTTATATTTAGAGTGTAATTGCAATTGTTCATTAATAGTACTCCTTGAGAATGGCCGGAACTTAGGAGTGGAGTAATAAGAAAATAAACACGTTGAGACTAAAAGTATATTTTTATTATAATTGATCATCAAGTTAGTAAAACAGAATAAATTATTTAACTATACGTGAAGAATATACAAGAAAAATAAAATAACATATACTTAAAATAAATCTTGTTCACAACACGATGCTTGCAAAAATATAGTGGTTACTAGAAGTTAAAAATGCTAAATGTTCGTAGTAATAAATTATCCATATTGTTTGTATAATTCATGTATTATTCATTACTAATAAATGTTCAGTGGTTTGTTTATTCAGCACACCAGAATGAACTTAGTAAATTAAGCTCTAGTACTCTACATTATTAAAATATACCAATATAAGCCAAATGATTCGATCTTGGCGTGAAGTTTTAATATACTTCTGCATATTTCTAAACTAAATACAGTTATTATCAATTTTTAAAAGCGTTTCGACCTCTACCGTCATTCACACTTAGATAACAAATGAATTGTAATTATTAAGAAAATTAAAAATTCTGAAAAGAAAAAAAAATACAATCCCAATAATATTAATTCTATCATTATGGTGTGTAAATTCAAGATTTAATTTTATATATATATTTTTTTAGTTCATTTTAAATGAGAAATTTCACTACGAAGAGCATTATACGATTCAAGTCCGGGAGATGTCTCAAGAAATACACGAATTTTATATTCTGTTTCTACACGGTTATGATTTCTTCGCCGATTACGATATTGTCAAAGATAACGCACTGGTAATGTAAAATTATATAATAGCTTAATCTTTAAATATATCAAATAATATTTGTTATTTTTTGGTAATTACTTTATTTTAAGGGAAGTAGTTATTGAATTAAACGAACTATTTTTCTTTAAAAGAGCACAAAAAAAAAAAATGCTATATAAAAAACTGGGACGCGCATCACAACTCTCTCTTACCACTTTTTACTTTGGGAAGAAATTAATCGTAGAAAGTTTCAAAACAGTTATTTCTTTATTATTCAGGATCACAATAACATTTCGTTTTTAGCAAGGTTATTCACAAACACACAGTGGTACGCAGATACAAAAAGAGATTCAAACACACACACACACACACAAAGTTGGAAACAGCTGCCCTTCCTATCGAAACTCCCGAACCAAGAAGGTAAGTGCATCACAACGTGGATCGCCCTCAAAGATTGGCAGTTCAACGTGGAGAACCACAGGAGGAGCAATGGAAATCTCTCGGAGAACCAGTCCTACTCAGATGTCCTGCGAAAGATGAGAGAAGATCCGGCGATGGTGGAAATGGTATCTTCAATCACAAAGGTTCCGAAAAATTAATAAAAGCAACCTGTTACTCCCATTGGACCAGAAGAAAGAGCAATCTCTTGCTGCACTAAAATGCTCAATGGAGGGAGTGCTTGGCAAAGGGGTGGAAGTGCGGACTTGGACGGAGGAGTCTCTTTTTGAGCTGCGAGATTTGGATGCTCTCAACTCAAAAGGGGAGGTTGCGGAGGCCTTAAAACCTCTCCTGGGTGAAGAGTCAGTGCCCATCTCAGTAGTAAAATCCATCCGTTAAGCCTATGGAGGTATGCTAACAGCGGTCTTTTCACAGCCGGTTCTCCATGCTAGGAAGATTATGGCTCAAGGTTAGGTCCGAGTAGTCCTAGTTGTTAGCCGTATAAGTGAAAAACTCAAAGTTCTGAAGTGTTTCCGTTTCTGGAAGTATGGAAACATAGCTCGGAATTGTGTTGGAAAGAAAACTTGGAAGAAGTTTCCCTCATCGCTTACAAGGCTGTTGCTATGGTCCGAGGTTGGCTGTCTTCGGTAGGCCTACAACTTGGTGAGGTGGATTTTTACGTAACCCAATTGTTGACAGGACTTGAATGCTTTAGAGCCTACCAGTAACGATTCAAACTGGACAACACCGCAGAATGCCTACTCTGCCTTGCTGCAGATTGTCAGACTGTCGAAAAAACAGCGGAGCACGTGTTTTTCATTTGCATTCGCTTTGAGGCAGAAAGAAATGAATTGGAGAGAGTGAATGGAGGACGCATCACACCAGAAAATGTGGCGAGCCATTCGCTGCGCTCAGACCAGCATTGGAACGCAATGGAGAGATTCATCACAGACGTCCTCGAGAGGTTGAGAGAGGAAAAGAAGACGTGACTACCATGGAAACGTGAAAACCTTGGTGTGGCACTTAGCCTTTTCCCTCTATGAAGTAATGCCTAGCGGTGGTCCCGTGGAGAGGAATGAACAGGTGTAGGGCGGTGGTTTTAGTGGGTAAAAATCCCACACACGGATAGGTACGGGCTTATCCGTGTCTTTTGAAGATTTCCACCGACCCTCGTAAAAAACAAAACAAAAAAAAAACACACTCACACACAACTTTTTTATGTTTAGACACTAGATCACTTAATCGGAGTTGAACATGTAAAAAAAAAAATATTTTGTTGTTAGTATGAAAATTAGTTTTTAAAAGTTTCTTGAGGAGCCAAAAATGATATTCACTCTGTAATTAACAAAAGATGACAGAGTCATGTATATATAAATATTATGGAATGAGATCGGGCAATCTCGGCTATTTTCGATTTCCAACTCAGTTTTGACTTTGGTCTTTGCTGGTTAGGTAAAAATCCTAATTTTTTTTCTACATATCAAACTCTTTCACAGTTCATATTTATCAGTTTTTTATTACTTATAACAATAATAGATGGTTAATTATTTAAAATTTAATAAAAATTGAATTGGTGCTTCAGGCAACATTTTTTGAGTATTTTGCATTTAAACCATTTTAGATTAATTCAATGAGGATAAAACCTAGCTGATATTTAGGACAATTCGATTGTACACTAATGGACCGAGTTTAATCAAATTCGTAACAGCCGTTTTAGAGGAAATCGATAAAATGTGTGATAAATTTCATTGCATATGTATGCTAGAAGGAATACATAAATCACGCCTTCAATAGTCAAAACAACCATACCGTGATACCGTTCACAATTGAGAGATTGTTGGTCTGATGATGGTATGACCTGAACAAGAGAGCTACTTACAATTAAGAAGAGGTTTGTTAAAACAATCTCTAAGGAAATGAGCGATTATAACATTACGTTTTGATCCTTAAATAAATTATAACTGCGTATCTAAGATTTATTTAAATTATACTTCTAAAATTTTAAGAAAAATAAATTTACTCTTAATTAATTCTTATTTGGTTTTAAATTTTTATTTTCTTCTCTTATTACCATTTATTATATTGTATAATAACATAATAACATTTTTTAAAAATAATTTATTTATTGTTATTTACAACTGTATACACATATATACAACAAGTAAATTTGCTGTAGGTGACATAGTGACATGATACAAACATGTGGAGAACTTGGAGGAGTACCCACAGATAGAACACCAATCACATAATAAAATTATAATAAATATTTGAATTACTAACTTAGAATGCAATTAATAAATAACACAATGTTGCAGTTTATGACAGATATACTGAGAATAAGCGTGCGTGCAAGTCTTAATTGTAGAATCCAATATGAAATTTTTATTTAAGCTTTCTTGTAGTTTAGTCCAAGTCGTTCCTTCATTAATCAGACCAGCAATCTCTCAATTCTCAACGGTAACACGGTATAGTTGTTTTGACTAGTGAAGGCGCGATTGATGTATTCCTAAGAGAATAAGTTTTTTTTATTATATATTTCATAGTATAGCCTCCATTTATGACTTTTCATTGAAGCTGCTTAGTAAAATACAATATATGTGTCTATTGGTAAATATACAGAGATATTGAAAGGTAAAAAAACCTACTTACAATTAAGAAGTGAGTGTGTTAAAATAATCTCTAAGCGAATAAATGATTATTACATTATTTTTTGATCCTTAAAGAAATATATTATTATACATTTTTCTTCTAATTTTTTTTCTAAAGACTTCTAAATACCAGAGGAAACAGTTATCGGTCTAATTCCTTCAAACGTGTAAAATTGGTTTTGTAAAGTATTCACATATAAAATAACATGCATTATTACTCGTGTATCTAAGATTTATTTAAATTATACTTTTAAAAATTTAATTAAATAATACTTTTATTTTAGGCAAAGTGGGGGGTACTTATTTTGTATGCAGTGTATATCTTATCTTATAATTAATTCTTATTTTGGTTTAAATTTTTATTTCCTTCTCTTATCATCCAAGGTTTATTATGATTGTTATTTTTAGATGTGATATTTTCATTTATTATCTTATATTGAACCATTTGAATTACTAATTTAGAATGAAATTAATAAAAAACACAATGTTACAGTTTATGACAGACATACTGAGAAGGGTCGACGGATTTGTTGCGCGAGCAAATTATATTTTTAAAGAGTTGAAAACATTGGAATTCAACATAACTAGTCAACCTTGTATTGTATTAGACGAATTACAGGTGATTAAAGAAGAATAAATAACAGTGTGATTAATATAACTCTGTGTGTGTGTGTGTGTAAGTGCGCGTGTTTGTGTGTGAGGGTGTGTACTTGCGTGCCTTAATTGTGGAATCATCAATGAAATTTTAATTATACCTCTCTTGTAATTTAGTTCAAATTATCCCTTCATTAATCAGACCAACAATCTCTCAATTCTGAACGGTAACACGGTATGGTTGTTTTGACTATTGAAGGCGCGATTCATGTATACCTAAGAGAATAAGCTTTCTTATATATTTCATTGTATAGCCTCAATTTATAACTTATTATTGATGCTGCTTAGTAAAATACAATATATGTGCCTATTACTAATACACAGAGATATTGAAAGGTACAAAAACCTACGATGAGCAATTATTACATCACTTTTTGATCCTTAAGGAATTATTTCAATATACATTGTTCAAGCCTACTAAATACCAGAGGAAACAGGTCCCGGTCTAATTCCATCAATCGATATTGCTTTGTAACATATGTGGCTAATGTGTGCGAAACCTTGATGTTTCCGGATAACAACTATTTTTCAATATTCTCATAAAAATTTATGGAACGTCACGCACAAAACATTTCGATATTTTCAAGATTGAAGAATTTACTAAATTTTAGAATTATTATTCTCAAAGTCATTTTAATATTTCAAGCATTTCATAAAATGGAATCTTGAGACCTACCACATCATTTTTTTTTATTATCTTTTTATTAAAAATGTAACTGGGCTTGTAGATATAGTTTTTTTTCTATGAAATAGGCAAAAATGTATTTCCTGCAAGACTCTTCCTAAATTATAAAAATTGTAGGAATTCAAAATGATTTTCAATCTAACAATTAGAGCTTAATAATAATAATGAAGTATTTACTAGTTCTACTTTTGTAGAGAGCGCCTAATATAACACTTTGGCAATACCACCACATCCACTGATCATAATAATACCATAAATAATTTAACTTGGGGTGTATGAAGCCATAACTTGATAATACTAAGATATTAGCTGTTTACCGTGAATGAAAGTACTCATTAATATACGGGATTCATCAACTTAAGGATTAATCTCTGAAATTATAAAAACAAAATTTAATTTATATTTAGTTATATATTTTCCCACGCTCAGCGGAGAATGGGGTGAGTTAAAATAAAAGAGATAATCACAAAAGTTCAACAAAATACAAAAAAAAAAAATAAAGAATAAATCACTCCTTAGACGCCAAGTTATCTCCAACCCCACCCTCCTTGTAATAACGAAAACAGGGGAAAAATGACTCAAATATGTCTACAATATGACTATAATATGGAATGGAAATAGCTACGCTAGGGCCATTCCCAAGCCTGGATAAAGGAGTAGGGTTAATTCATGGGCCGACTTCCCATGAATCGTAAAAATCATATTGTTACGAACACTCAACAAAGCCTTGGATGTAGGATTGATTCACGGCAACGACATGGACCTCGGAAACGGACATATAAAATAGGAACCTGGAACAGAGCTGGAGCTCTTAAAGAGCTTACTGATGTGTCATAGAAGGCGTCTCTGGACTTCTTGGCAATACAGGATATGAGATGGACTGGAAAAGGTGATATAAAAAGCAAGAATTTCATAACGCTATAAAGTGGAAGCATAAATAGGCATGAATTTGCAGTTGAATTTATGGTCGCGAATCGAATAAAATCCTCAATCCTCGATTTCCAACCAATTAACGAAAGGCTATGCAAACTACGCATTAGGGGCCATTTCCGGAACATTAATTTTATATGTGTTCATGGCCCAAAGAAGAGAAGGATGAAGAGGAGAAAGATATATTTTATGAACAATTGGAAGATGCATACAGCACTTGTCCCAGTTACGATATGAAAATCATATTGGGAGACTTTAATGCACAGGTTGGTAAGGAAAAGGAGCTGAGACCCACCATAGGAGTTCATAGCTTACACCGTAGAACAAATGGCAATGGGTACAGAATGGTAAGCTTTGCAACATCGAAATCTATGGCTGTTATGAGCACTATGTTTCCTCATAAAAATGTCCATAAAGATACATGACACTCACTGGATGGCACCACAGCAAGTCAAATTGATTACATGCTGGTATCCTCCAAAAACTTTAATTGTATAAATGATATAAGATCGTATAGAGGATATGATGTTAACACGGATAATTAACTCATTATGATGAAACTCCACCAAAGAATAAAATGTACTGCATAGAAACAACAAATCCGATACGAGCAGTTGAACACAGAAGGCCTAAAGACAGAAGAAATGGTAACTAAGTTTTCTGAGAAATTTCATGAGATAGTGATAAGCGGAACAATTGGTGAACCTACGGCAAGTGAAACCAGGTGGAGGTTTATCAAAGTAGGATTGGCCCAGACTGCTAAAGAAGTGTTTGGAGAAAAAACAAGTCATCCTTGTAACTATTGGTTTGACGAAGAATGTGTACAGGCAATCCAGAAGCGGAATGAAAAAAGATTAATGTGGATTAGTCGAAAGACACGACTCAGTTACAAGGAGTACAAAGATTCCAGGATGCACACGAAGAAATTAGTTAGAAGCAAGAAGAGGGAAGCATTAAGGCAGCAGATTGAGGGAATTGAAAACTCAAGAATTAGATGGTGAGTCCCACAAGTTCTACAAAATGGTAAATAACGTTAAGTATGGACCGATCAGGAGAGCCAACCTAATCAAAGTCGACCATGGCAACATACTAATTCTAGAAGAAGAAGTGCAAGAAAGGTGGCGGCAATATTTCAAGAGCTTATTGAACCTGAAGAAGCAGAGAATTGTCTGGAAGACCGTGTACAATCACCAGTGGGTATTAATGATGAAGATTTGGAATCCATTCCACCTGATATAGAGGACATCGAAGACATCTTGTCTAAACTCAAAAATAGTAAATCATTCGGTAATGATAGATTCCCAGCAAAATTGTTTAAAGCAGGGCATCACGAAGTCACCAGGGAACCACAGGACCAGATAGCTTAGATATGGAGGCCGTACCCAAGATGTGGAATGAGGCTGTTGTAATACCTATGTACAAGAAGAAAGGAAATTCAACGATAAGCAGCAATTATCGAGGGATTAGTTTGCTTAACATTGCATATACATTTTTTTCCCATATTCCTGTACAATAGGCTCCTTCCGTATGTTGAACAGAAACTGGGTGATTATCAAGGTGAGTCCCGGCTCAATAGGTCTAATATTGATCAAATCTTCGCCCTAAGGCAAATCTCTGAGAAGATGGAGGAATATCAGCAGACAACTTGGATGCTGCTCATTAATTTTCGGGCTGCCTATGATACAATCGTAAGGAGTGAGCTCATAGTGGCTATGCATGAACTGAGGCTTCCTAGTAAACTCACCCGATTAGTAAAATGCAGAACTTGCCAAGTAATATCCTGTTGATTATCAGAGCCTTTTAAAGTGGGATGTGGCCTAAGACAGGGTGACCGAATAGCTCCTCTCCTGTTTAATATCGCTCTACAAGCAATCATAAATAGAACAGGAATAAGTCAGGAAGGAACAGTTTTCACAAAAATGACCCAAGTTCTGGCCTATGCACACGACGTCGTCATCATCGGTAGATCCCTGCAGGGCATTAGGACTGCTTTCGAAGCAATGCATGTCGAAGCGAAAAGGGTGGGCCTGCATATTAATGAGGAAAAAAACAAGATTATTCTGTTGGGTAAGAAGCCTCTGGACCAGAGGCAGAGTCGCCTTGTAATGGGCCCCTATGATTTCGAAGTGGTAAGAAGTTTTTCTTACCTTGGCTCTATTATCAATGAGAATTAAATAGAGCCTATTTATCCACTGTAAGGCTAATCAAAAGCAAACTTGTTAGCCGTACCACCAAGTTCACCCTGTACAAAACGTTGATAAGGCCAGTCGTCACATACGGCGGAGAAACTTGGACCCTGAGCAATAAAAGCATTAACCTGCTAGACAGGTTTGAAAGAGTAATTCTGAGGAGAATCTTAGGGCCCGTATGCGAGAATGGTAATGGCGAAGGAGGAAAAATGGTGAACTTTTTGGGCTCTATAAGGAATGCAGCATCTCCTCGTACATAAGGATACAAAGGCTTAAATGGCTTGGCCGTGTAATGAGGATGAGTGAGGAAAGATTGGCTCATAAACTGTACAGTTATGTTCCGGATGGTGTGCGACAACTTAGGATCCCAGTTACCCTTACAGAAGATGGAGAAAGATAGTTGGCGGCCGCTGAGCAGGCCAAGGGCAGCTTCATGCACCTGTTGTGCCCGTAAAAGAAAAAGAAGATGACTAATATACACCAGTATAAACAATTACTTGGACTGTGACCACTGGCAAATACCTTTAAAGTAGGCAACCAGCAACCATAGGGGAAATAACTGCTAGTACAGCAGCCCAAGAGGTGAAAAAAGGCAGTTATTTCACCCCAATTTTTGATTACTTTAATGAAATCTATGTATAATTACTATTCAAAATTGATGAGTCTGCCAAGTATAGGTAGGGGGAATACAAAATGGCGGCTGTTTTGAACAGTTAAAAATAATTAATTTTTCATTCGGAGCTCTATATCGTTTAATCTACCAACAATAGAAAATCTAAGAGAACATCATTTAAAGTAGAGCGAATTTGCTAAAACGTAAGCCACAATAGAGCTATTTACGTTGAGTAGTTCTCGAGATTTTCATATCATAAAAATGTTGTACAGAACGTACTGAAAGATTAGAAATTAGTGAATTTATTTGGAAAAATCTATATCTCAAAAAACATGTTACGTCTAGATGTATATTAGCATTCAAATTAAAGCTAGTTTAATGGGCTATAAAGTAGTTTATCACATTTATCTTCGTAGGAGATCCTATGGACCCTATGGTTTCTGAAATAAAGTTTTTCATAAATCAAACTTATTGTCCAAACAACTATAAATTAATATATTTTAGCAAATATCATGAAAACTACTATTCCTACAAAGGTAAAGGTCTTAAACTACTTTATAGTAAATTAAACTAGCTTTGATTTGATTGCTAATAGACATCTGTACGTCACATAGTTCCTAAGATATAGATTTCTAAAAATAAATTAACTAACTACTGATATTTCTGTACATTTTTATGGAATGTTGCTTTTTAAAAGGCTATGTCTCGAGAAATATTGGACGTAAATAGCTCTATTAGGGGTAATATTTCAGCAAATTTACTCTTCTTTAAATAATGTTCTTTTAAATTTTGTAGTGTTGTTGGTAGTTTTAAGATATAGAGCTCCGAATGAAAAATTAAGGTTTTAAAAAGCCGCCATTTTATATTCCCCCTACCTATACTTGGCAGACTCATCAATTTTTACTAGTAATTATACATAGTTCTCATTAAAGTAATCAACAATTGGGGTGAGATAACTGCCTGTGGAATTAACGTAATATTAATTGAACAAATAAAAAAAAGTACATGAACAAGTCGAAAACAGTATATATAAAAAAACATAAGTAAATCTACATAAACAAATGTTTAATAAACGATACTTATGTACACAAAACGGAAAGAAAAAAAATCTTATCAAGCAAAAAAAAAACAAATAAAAATTATTTATTGTCTTTAACTAAACTTTAAATAATTAACTAATTTTAACAATATTATACAAGGTAAGAACATAAAAATTTAAAAAATATTATTTCAAACCTCATGAAATTTTCACACGTAATCCTCGTGAACAAATGCTAGAACAGGGTTGTCAGCTGTCTCCTTTCGGCCACCGTCTCATCGCCCCAAGAAGTATGAAGGCCACACCTGACAATCTCTTGCTGTCCAGGACGAACGAGCTGAAAACGTTCAAGCCTGCAGTACACCCACGCACTGCTCTGTCCCCCCCCCTCCACTCAGTTCCCTTACTACGCACCATCCCTATGTATCTACACAGAAATCCCCAGTGTCCAATATCAAAACATTACAACCGTGACAAAATAGTAAAGTTTCTTAGAGATAATTGAGTCTCCATTGCTTATAATAAGCCAACTACGTCAAGGAATTTTTATCCAAATAAAGAGTGGTGACATACCAAATATTTAACAAGGAACATACAAAAAAAAGATTTAAAAATAATATGCCAAGTCCCAAGATTTAATTTTAAGAAATACCTAATAACGTTGACAATACAAAAATGGCGCGAACCTAATAGCTTTCATAACTTTTAATCATTATAAACGTGTATTAAAATTAAGTTTTCTGTAAACCTCGTGTTTCCGTTGCGCATTAGCCGCACATGTCACAGCATGGTTAAAAGCAATATTGGTTTGTGAAACTATAGAAGTAGACTTGCAACTTTTTCCCCTGGACTTTTCTATTAGATCATACGTTTTGTCGTGAAAACCATAGAAGCAAATATATATTTGAAATCCTGTATACTTGGTGTCTCGTAAGGTTTTAACAATATTAAAGGAGGTTAAAGTAGACCTCTAAAGCAACAAAAAAAGTCCATGTGGACAGTGGTACAATTCTCTAAAAAAAATAGGAGGAAATTGATATTTTTTTAATCGTCACGTTTTATTTATTTTTTTTTTATTTTTTTTTTTATTTACTGACTACAACCCCAACCATCTTCTGCTCATATATTTATATAAATTATTTAATGTAAATATAAAAAAATCAGGGTTTTACGATAAACAAAACTTAGCGTTACTTAGCTGCTTGAAATTCCCCTTTAAATCGTTTAACAAAAAAAATTTTTTTTTTTAAACAAAATATTGTCCATTTAACTATGCTGCATATTAGAATTACCTAAGTTAAATAGTTTTTTAGTTTCTGCTTTCTATTCAACAAAAAACGGGACTGATGTTAAAATCGAGTAAGTTTACCAGATGAAACGTATCATTAGATCATTAAACAACCTTCCACTCATAAAAATGTTTATTTAAGAACATGAAAGAGGTATTCCTCTATGGCAATTTACGAGACAATTTTGAAAAATCTACACTAAATAGTAATCAAAAACAAGTTTTGATCAAGTTTATTCTAATTTGGATTCCCTAATTTTAACAGAAGAGCTTAATGCCTATAGCAAACCTTATATTCCAAGCAAAGGATTGGGTGCATTATTATGAAAGCATTATGACAGGACCACGGGAGAACATTGATTTCGAAGAAATCGAAAAACAGACAGATCAGAATCTCAGGTGAGACTATAATATTTTTCATATATTACAGAATCTAATTCTTTAATGTAATTTATACTCTTTGAGATATAACATTTATAGGAAAAAAAATTTGAACGAAATATACTTTAAAAGAAATAATGATGTAATTTACAATTTCAAAAAAGCCAATTGGGCTTTCTCTTATTTACATTTTCATTTTGCAGTTTCAAATCCTCATTAAAAATAAATGAAAATTGTTTTAAATTATAGTTATAAATTTATCATGTATTTTAATATCGATACAGGAAATTCAGAGGACTACGAAAATGGTTTAAAGGCCTTTGCAAAAAGCAAATCCTCGAAAAATGGTTGTTTAAATATGATGGGATCGCAGATAGCCCAGAAGAAGATCTGTTACCTGCTCCTATCAGATTAATCAATACGATACTAGACGTTATAAAGACGCTAAAGGTATTATTTAAAATTTCTTTATCTTAAATTTTTCTGATCTTTTGATGGAATATATATGTATATATATATATATTTAATTTCAATTTCAATTTTAATTAACTAGATAATAAAATATAAACAAAAGATCCTTTCTCCGTACTTGATGACCTCATTACGTTTCCTCTGTCCAGGCCCGCAGATTTGATCAGCTGAGGATAGGAATGACGAACGTATACTGATAATTTCATTAAAACCCTGTTTATTTTCTTCAAGTTTTGAAGACGAAAATCAGATATTTACGATACATGTTTTTAGACATAACCCAAGTTCTGTTACAAGGAAAAAGTTGAAAAAATAAAACATAGACTAGATTTCAACATATTTTTCATATAAATATTATGGAAATAAAATTCAAAACGGCCATCTCTGGCCAGTTTACCTGTGTCTATCAAATTCAGTAACCAATGCTTCTTTTCGAAAACTATTGACTGGTTTAATAAGGGTATTTTTCAGACCCTCCAAATTAGTGAGTCCACTATTTCAATTCATTTACCCCAAATGTGCTAAAAACTGGGAATCCAAAGGGTTCATATTTGGACTTTCTAAAAGCCAGTCTAAGATGAGTTGAGAAGGTCCTAGTTCCATATTTCTAATCTTCTCTTGGGCCTCTCCGGAGTCGTTTATTTTATTCTTCATTTAAATTTAAAGACATATATAATTCATTTCACAGCCAATATTCGACCTCTGTTTGATTTTAAAACTTTTTCCTTGTAAAAGAACTTATGGAAGGGCTATTATCACATGTACATAATTTTAGTTTATTGATGAAAATAAAAAGAAACGCAGCACTATTTTGGTTATATTTTTTTTTGTTTATTTATTTAATACCAGATCGGCCTGGTGAACCTTGTATGGTTAATATAACAGGTACATTTTTTTTTCAACAATTGATTATGGGGGTTATAGTCTCATACAAAAGACACCCCTAACTATATACAATGTTATAAATAAAAAAAAATAGATTAAAATAATAATTCTGAATAAAAGATAAAAGTAAAGTTAATAACAAAAACACAGACATTTACGGATTTTACAAAATAAATAATTGACTTCTTTTTGATATTTGTTACTAGTTATTCACAAGCCATATGTCTTCTTGTTTATTTGGTTTAATTGGCTTAATTTATATAAATGTGGTCATTTTTCTGACAAAAAAAAGAAGAAATATGTTTGTATATTATAAGATTTATTAATTATATGATTATGTTCATTTATTTTTTTTCAGTTCAACGGACCTTTCATAAAGATTCTCACCAACCGTAATATGGTCCAAAGGCATTGGAAAGAAATTTCCAACATTTGTGGTGTCACTTTGGATAATTTTAAAGGCATGAGCATACAGCAATTACTCGAAATTGGCTTAAAGGACTATTTAGAAAAGTACGAACTATTTAAAATACTCTAATTTATTTAATTTTTATTTCTAAGAATGGGTAGATCGAGTTTTATAATAATAAATATCAACAACATTGCTTAATTAATAATTATTCGGCTATATTTATCTAATATTGGAGTTCCGTTTAAACGGAAGATTAAAAACATATGACTAATTAGTAATGCGGCACATGTGGCCAAAAAAAAAACAAAAGGCACTCACACTCAAGCGAGCTTTGGCCAGAGACATTCTTTCTTTCTTTCTATTCGGTAAAGAAAACCATGAGTGAGTAAAGACACTTCCGAAGAGCCTTCCGGTAGGCGAGGAGAGGGTAGATAAAGGGACAGGAAGCGTGAAAGCATGGAATCCACATCTTTCCACATAACCAACACCATCATCATTATCAGTACTCATCATCATTAAACCCCATTCAAAATTAATTACCTCTCTCTCTCAAATCTCTAACAATAAATATTCTATTTCGGCCACTCTTCATACCTGTAGTTACAGTAGATTTACAAATTCAGCCAGCCAATCAGAAGTGAAGGAGTGCCTAGCCTTGAGTTGAAGGCACAATTCATACAATTGCTATTAGTGAATCCACCTATTGACTTTAAGTATTTGGAATAAAACCAGAAACCATTCTATTTATTTTGAATTTTATTCATAATTTTTTTGGAATAAAAAAAACACCCAAATCCTTCATTAATCAACTTTATTGTTTAATTAACAATATTTATACATGGATTATCTAACTTTGTTTGAAACAGATCAAAATCGCTAAATATTCTTAACAATCATACAAAAATACATAAAAAAACCAACTTCTCTAATTAAAAACCTAATATTTATCCATAATTGAAGAAGTATGAGGAAACTAATAGTTTTAAATGATTCTACATTCCTACTATGAAGACTGGAATTCAATTTTCAACTTCTTAAAACTATCACAATTTTATGTTTTAGAGAAAAAAAAAGAAGTACTTCCAAATATTCTTTCAAGCAAAACTCCCTTATTAAGTTTCCCTTATATTTTTCACATGTTCTTCTGTTTAGTTTTTCAATTGTGTATGGATATAGCACTAACCAAAAAACTACCAAGTAATAAGTCATTGTAGAAAAACTTAAAAGCGTCTGATTAAAAATATATATTCACTTGGTATTTTGTTTAAGTTTAAAATTACTACTAAAAAATAAGACGGAAGACTGAAACACTAACAGTATTCTTAAGACTGGTTAACACTATTTCAAGAACATCTGTCATTTGTGTTAGGTTGAATTCAACTCTTCATATGTTAATCAATGCATTGCTTTATCTCAAATTCGTCTGTTCTAAACAATAAATTAAATAAGGAAAACAATTATATGAGGAAATTGGTTCAAGCATTAAATGTAAAGTAACAAACATCAAAATTTATCCCCCCCAAAAAAAGTAAAACCTGCAATTTTGTGCAATATAAATTTTTTCTAAACTCTAAATTAAATAAGGAATAATGTATGATATGATAAATGTAAAAGCATGATAGATGTAATTTAGTAAAAGCATTAAAGAAAAGTCAAAATCATGGATTTTTGCCCGAAAGGAGTAAAACGTGCAATTTCTTGGATAAACCCTGAAACGTGAAATGTAAAATTAATGTTATTTGAATGTCTTTTCCATGAATCAAATTTCTGTCGAGGTTTGGCGAAATTCCGAGCCAGGGAACAAAAAATACAAAGTACAAAAATCCGGTCTCTACGATTTTCATTTTGAGGTCATTTTTTTAAAATTTATTTTTATACCAGATCGGCCTGGTGGGCCTTACATGGTTGATATAACTTATATTATATATATGTTTTAACAGTTGATTATGAGGGGGTATAGTCATACAAATGACACCCCTAACTATATAAAATGTTCTTATTAAAAGAAAAAAAGAAAATAAAATAAATAGATAAGAATAATGCTTCTTAATAAAAGAGGAAAGTAAAATTAATAACAAAAAATAATGATATTCGTACACTTAAATAAAACCAACAATTGTCTTCTAATAGTAAAAAGAAACAAGTTAATTTGAAAACGGGAAGAGAGAAGAAAAGAGAGAAAAAAAAAATAAAAATAATAATAATGAATAAATAAAATGAATAATAATAGTAAGTAAATAGAGGTAGTGTGACTATGAATTAATTTTATATTTATTAAAAATTTATAAAAGAATGTCCTGCAGCAGCCAGGGCTTCATTCTTCGGGCAGAGGTTGGGTTTCCCAGGTTGTAGGTCACTGCTTCTTTAACTGTCGGCAACTGGGAGTGGAACTTCATGAACCGTTTTTTGATATAATCCTCTATTGACTCCACTTGTAATTCGCGATGCAATTGGCTATTTCTTATGAACCAAGGAGCATTAACTGCGATTCTTAGGACTTTATTTTAAAAAGATTGTAGTTTTTTCCTTTTCGTGAAGGATGCCTATCCCCAGACTTCACAGCCGTACATCAGCAGTGGTCTGAGGATTGTTTTCAATATAAGAACAGTTATTTTGAGGTCAAGAGACCTTCCAATGAGATCTGAGATTATTTATGCAATACGCCAGTATACCTATCAGGATCAACAAAAGCTGTTTGTTTCAGTGGATGTGATATGCATTAATTTATGTGGTTGAAAGTCAAATATTCAATAAATTAATTACTTTTGTTATAACAGTTAATTGGCATTGAATGATAACATGGCTAAAGTATTAGATTAATGTAAAGTTTATTCTCTAGTTGTTATTTAAAGACGTTTTAAATAATTTCCAAATTACTGCCACCAATTATCATTAAAATTATTAAACACTCAGAAGAATGAAATTACATATTTTAAAATAACCTTTACTGAAGATAACCGATAGAAAACATTGTGTTTAATAACGCTAAACATTGAAAGCCGTTTTGTAATTATTTTAATGGAACTATTCGTCTTAGAAACGCTTTCAAAGAGCCATGAATTATTAGCGAGTTCCAATTTTTTAATAATTATTATTGTGAATTACGTGTTAGCTAATGAGAATTAATTAACATAATTTACCCGCAGAATTGAGCCTTATAGCACCGCAGCCACGCGGGAAGCCGCTCTCAAAAAGACACTAGATGAGATGGTAGCAGATTGGCAACACATACAGTTCAAAATCAACTATTCAAAGAGGTATACCAAATTTTATTTTGTTTTATATTTAATGTATGAATTATTTTTTAAACATTTTAATAAATTCCAACAAATCCCTTCAAATCACCTTTACCCTTCGTCGTAAACCTACTGACTGCCCCACAGTTTCATTCAATGATGTTACTCTTACCCCTGTCGAACAGATCCGCTACCTTGGACTACATTTAGACAAACGATTAACCTGGAATCCTGACACCAGACTGAAAAGACAGGAAACTGCACGTCGATTTCGACTATTACAGCACTTAATAGACAAACGGTCTAAACTTCCAACTCATTACAAAAGACTGATCTACATGACTGTAATAAGGCCAATTTGAACATATGGACTTTAGGGCTCCACTAAACCTTTGAATACCTCTCGTATTCAATCCTTACAATCCAAAATTCTTCGTAAAATCCTCAATCCTCCTTACTTTGTCACAAATAAAATCATAAATAAAGACCTTAATGTTCCCTATGTAACCGATCTAGCCCGAACCAGATATCACTTCTTCCATTATAAACTCTCTAACCACTCAAACCCCCTAGTTTCTAATCTTGCAACATCTTCCATTCCTGACAATCCTCCGAGGCGCCTGAAAAGAAGATGGCCACGAGACCAGCTAATGTAAAATGTCATTAGAGTGCTACCAATGGGTCGTTTCTCTACACGCCTGTGACACTCCAATTTAACTTAGATCAGATTTATTAAATGTATTATAATGTATAGTTGTAAATAGCAATAAATAAATATTAAACAAAAACAAAATTTTACTTGCATAGATTTTTCTTCATTTATATGATAGCTAGAAGAAAAAAAATACCTCATTAATTTATTTTTTCAATAACAACTCTTCCTAGATAATAAGATTTCTAAGAGTGTTTTTGACGAATATATATATATATATAAGTTACAGTCAGCTGGTACTTCAATGTCAGCTGACTAAGCAGATCAGCTGATCATGTGTATATATAAAGATGTGCGGAACCCAATAAAGGATAGTATGTTACAGCAGTTCAAACGTGTTACATCTTATTCCTTCTTCTCTTT